>NW_009224989.1:14466-42618 GCF_000690835.1 Fulmarus glacialis
AAAAATCCAACACACCATTGTTAGATTTTATGCACAAATAGGAGATATTTTGAAATAGTTCACAAAGACAGCTGTCTGCTGGACCAGTATCCAGACATACAGGGGTTTAAGCAAAACCACTTTAGAGTTTTCTGACACGTTTTATGCCATGAATGTCTTTTTACAGAACTGCCTTCTAGACGATTAATTCATTACAACTCTGAACAAGAGGGTGAAGAATTGAGTGGAAAGGAAAAACCAAAAAAACCCAAGGTTGAACAGAGCACTATTGAACCATTCTATTGTCAAAATACTTGATATCATACTTCATAGCATTTATAACAAAAGAACAGTTTAACAGATAAATACACCAGCCAACAAGAGATAAGCTCTTACACAGCTGGTGAAGATAGCTTTCCCCCCATCCCCTATACAAAGACAGGAGCTTGCCTGACAAGTACATGCCTTGAATTTGTACTATTAAGCCTCAGACATTTTATTTTTCACCTAAACAGGAGACTGCTATACAGATAGAGCATCCACATAAATCTCCAGACCACCACTAAACCCCTCCAGCTTACTACCCATGCAAAACCCTCCAAACTACTAAAGACAACAAATTGGTTATCTCATAGTGTACATCTCAGACTTAAACATACAGAGTACTTAAAAACTTTCCTTTCACTTTAAATCCTTGCCTATTTGATCTGTCACTGTTAATCCTGGAGATCACATCACCTTATCCTCGCTTTTAAATCCTTCCTTGAAACCCACCTTTCCTGTGATACCTACAAATCCATGCCAGACAAGACTGTTTAGACTAATGGCTATTTGTGACTAGCTTTAACAAATGCATCTTTCTAAACCTTCTCTTATTACCTTCTTTTCCCACTCTCAAGCTGCTTGTCTATTTATTTATTGTCTACATAATCTTAAGTTCAGATATTACAAAGATTTCTTTTACAAATAGAGCTGCTGTAATGATTTCTTATAGTTATCAATAACTAGCATCTGGAGGCCTGAAAGGGCGCCTTGGAAAAAGGAAAGGACAAGGAGGCAGAATTACTGTTTAAAGCATTACATAAGAAAAAGAAATAGTTCTAATTTCACACTTTTAATGGAATTTACGCTTAAAGATAACCAAGAACTCAAAAATAAATGAACACAGAACAGCATTATCGTTCTGGAAATTTTGAGTAATAGTTTTTCATTTTTATACCCTCTTTCCTTTTCCTGAAGGACAGGCAGATAAAACAACATGAAAGAAGCAGTACTTAATGCAAAAAACTAAAGCTGACAAGGGCTTCTCTCATAACTTTAAGTCATGCAGAATAGCTTCTGCATCATAAAACATTGACATTCACAATTCTAAAAACAAATCAAAAAACCCTTAAGTTTTTTTCCCTACCTTATCCAGAGTTCAGCAAAAAGCATGAGAAGCTACTTACAGCAGCTACATATTACCAGTTATATCTTTCTCAAAACAAAAAAAACTTTGAAACTTTTTAAAGTATTAAAGTCTTTTGTAACATTATTTTATATTTAAAAAAAAAAAAAAAAAACAACAAGTTAATAAAAAGATTATTGTCCTCTGACATGCTCATCCAAGTAGTTAACAGCCCTCATCTATACGGTTCCTCAGGAAGCCATTCACCACATTATTTCCCACCCCAGCTGCTGAAAACACATAAATTTCTTACCCTTAAAAGTGCCAGTCTCTTTCAGCCACAGATCAGGAATCCAGCATGCTAGTGGCTATTCAAACTCTTCTTATACCCTGCTGAGAGAGCAACAGGTGCTAGGGCTAAACTTTCAGGTGGATCCAGTTGAGTTCATTTGAAAATGCTGCCTGTGATGTAGGTGCTTTTACCATTGCAAGCTGCAAGTTCTAGCCTCAAAGAATTATTACCTTGTACCAGTGTAAGTGGAGGACTTTGAAAGTAAGAAGTCCTGTTTTATGTGTGCAAGAGCAATAGGACAGATTTACTGTGTGTATTCAGAAGCAGCCTCTATTACAGGTGTAAAAAGACTGGGCTCTATGGGTTACGTGTAGTAAATCTACTCTTCCCTGTGCATATCTGGGGCACTTATTCTGGAGTGGTGGATAGATGTGCCTGGTGTTGGATTTATAGCACCAGGGGTAGGCTCAGGGTTGGAGGCAGAAGTGTCAGAAGGGCATGCCGCATCCCTCCAAGAAGCACACTGAGGCTAAGCAGGCAGCAAGTAATGCCTCTTCTAATTCCGCCTGCACTACTGATCCCACCTGCAGCCCTAGTACGTGACTAACTCTTCTTCAGAACCACTCCCAATATGTAAAATATGCTAATATTACTTACTTTCCTAATGCTTGCAGGACACTACCTAAGTGCTAAATATTTGATAGTGACAAGACCAACAAAAATAGGCATTTACAAAAATGAAACACAGCACACAGATCAATTTTGTGAGCTTTTGTTGTACATTTTTATGATATAAAATGTTCAATGCTGTTGTTTTCCCCCCAAAGCTACAGTTCTTCACAACTCGAGTCATAAAGTGAGAGTAAGAAGAGAGTAAGTAATTTCTGAACTCCCCGGGTACTGCTAATAATTTGAAATTAACTTAAAAGCTCTGAAAACAAATTTTCAGGCAAAATGTATCCAGACTAGCAAAAAACACAACCCAAACTCTAGTTCTTATGCATTTGCTGGTTTAAGGTTGGTTTTGGTTTTTGTATTTTTTGTTTTGGTTTGGTTTTTTGTTTTGGCTTGGTTTTTTTGTTTTTTGTTTTTGTTTTTTTTAGGTGTAGAGGTTTTTAAGTCAATCTTTTCCTTTGGAGAATGAGGCTAGGGAAAGGGGATTTTCTGCTTTATAATAAATCCACATTATCAATACAGTGAAACCTGTATGAAGATTTAGAATTCCATGGAGGCAGAGAACAGAAGGAAGAGAAATAATATGAAAGAGAGAATAAAGATTAGAGCAAATATTGTAAGGAATTGGCTGGTTCCTTTCTGTGTACTCTGTTAACATCCAGCTGGCAAAAAGACTTCTAGCATATGAATGGGAAATTCTGCTAGAGGAAGGACTTTGCAACCTGAGTGAAAGAAGCCAGAGGCTGTATTAAGTACAATAGGCTGAAGGCAGCAGACTTGGGAACCATTTGTAAAAAAATTTTAATCCTCTATATAGGGACATATTAAAACAGTTCAAAACAATTTTCAGTTGAAAATGCAGTTCCAGCAATATTAAAATGTTTTACTTTGTTCCTGCTTGACTTACATATACTCAGGTGAATACAGTATGCTATTAGTTTGCATTACATTTCCATGTTATAGATATGTTTTTGAGTCTAAATACTTCTGAGTATTTCACTCCACACAACAGTGAGATTGTGACTATTCATCATAATTTAGTACTAAAGTAAATTTAGAAATATTGGAATTATCTCCAGTTACCATTTGTGTAACTAAAAAGGCCAGAGGAATACAGATAAAGGGAAAGATAAATGTTGGAATCCAGTCTGTGTTTCCTGACCCCGCCAACTTCCCAGTTTCTCTCCCTCCCGTCCTCTGCCCTCACCAACTCCTGGTCCTAATTTGTCTCTGTGTGTGATTTGCCCTGGGGACAAGGTGTGATACTCCTGCTCATAGGACTCGGACCTGCATGGTGCTCCAGCAGTGGTGCAGAAGCAGCGAGTGTTGAAACACAGGTTAAATGCTGAAGCAGGAGTCTTACAGCCTGGGAATTGCTATGCCAAATTTATGAAACATGTGGTATAGCTGCTGCAGAAGGGATGGACAGGTGAAGCAGCATGTTCCTCCTTTCTTTGAAATTGCTAAACTCTTGTGTGTGAATTTTTCTGACACACTTGTGTGAGCATGATATCCAGCAAGAGGAAAAATATGTGTCTGAGTAGGTTTGCCAAAATTACAAGCCACTGAAAACATGATCTTTTAAAAGAAAGTACCAAATATCAATAGATACGTAGTAATGACATTAAATAACTCTAGGGACTCTATATCTGTTTGCAGAGATATAGATATATATCTTTTTGGTTGAAAGGGACCACATTTCAAATGCTGAGTAGAATTTTTTTAAAGCTATAAGAGAACTTGCAAAAAATATGGAGAGTTTGTAAGAACAATTGGATATTTTGTCTCAGAAGAGGGGGAGAGCGTTGGATTGAAGTTGTTCTAGACAATAAAGTTGCTTTGGATGCCGATTAATTGATTTCTAGAGACTGTGTTAATAAGAAATTTGATTGAGCACTTACCTGCAAGTAAGAGTTATATGGGTTAGGATAAAAATGTCTCTACCTTTCCTTCCAGCCCCAATTAGTGGCTAACTTCCATGCTCATGGCTTAATTTCAAGGAGTCTTTGAAAAGATCTGCTTGCTTATTGAATTTCTACTACTTCCACAGATTCAACATCTAATTTGTTCTGAGGACTCAAGAGACCTGATCTTGTCTAGTCTTTTTTCTGTCTTAACAGGATTTATGACAATATGGACTGTTTTGGCAGCAGGCAATGTTTTCTCAGTTATGGGGTATGACCTGCAGGCAATGGATGTAACAATAATCTGGTGAAGTAAAAGTTAGACTCACAGTGATATGTTTTGTATCAAAAGCGAAAAGCATCCTGTGATTGTTTCACAGAGGGGAAATCATTAGACAAAAAGTTAACCATAACCTGTAACATTTGTTATAATAGTGACAGTACATGACATGACAACTGCTGACATGCTATTTTTTTACATATGGTAGATGTAAGAGATTGAGTTGAGATGAAACAATTTGCTTTAAAAGGCTGACAACTATATAACCTTCAGCCCAGGGACTGAGTTGCCTGTTATACAGGGTTTAGTTTGTTGCAGCACAACTTTGTGACCTTCGTGCAGTTTTACTGAGAAATTGTTGTTGAAAGATGGGTATGCCAGAGCACACAACATAAGGAAAGTTAAAACCTAGACAGACAATTGAGAAGACAACAGTTAACAACTCAATGGTTTGAAAGGAAAAACACTAACATGAAAACTTATTTAAAAAACACTTACAAAGCACTAAGAAAAAGAAATGCACGGAAATAATATGTAGCAACATCAAGAGCCAACCCTTTCCAAGGAACGGTGGAGGCTGACCCTTGCCCATTTGACAAAAATCAGCCAGGGCAGTAGAGGCTCACCAAATGTCTCACTGGTGGTGGTGAGCCCATTAATGCTCAGCTTGTTACGCAGACAGTAGACAGCTTGGGCTATTAATGGAAAAAGAATGTTTTGTGCTCTAAATTATATGTCTTTCTTGCAAAGTGTTTTTGTACATGGTAAAAATTTCCTCCACATATTAAAAGTGACCCAAAGAAGGAGAGTTAGAGCTGAGCCATCTAATTATGAGAATACACTGTTCAAAACTGTTGGCTAAATGATAAAAATATACCTCTTAAAAGTACAAGTGCAATACATGTATACTGCTTAATTATTCAATTGCTTTATTATGAGTCATTAGCTTGAAGAAAAAAAGGCTTCATGCCATAAAATGCTATGTAAGGAATTACTTGGTGGTATTAACCCAGTATTAGATTTTATCATCCTACTGAATGTATGTAAACATACATTTTCCTTTCAGGATGCGAAAATTTAAGTTTAGGAGGAGGAGAGAAAAAGAGCCTTTGACTGTAAATATAGTTAGGCAGTTGGAAAGCCTGCCGAGGCATGTTTTACAATTGTCAACAGTGGATTGTTCAGTGCTAGATGAGACACCAGGCACTGGGGATGTGTGTAAGCCACCAAATCAATCCCTCTGCTGTGCTGAGCTCGACTAGATGACTCACTAGAATGGTTTTCCAACTGAAATTATTTTTGATTAAACAATAAAATGCATGAAAAACTTGAAACCTCAGAGACAGGAGGAAAAAAAAAAAAAAAAAACACTGGTCTATACCTGTAATCCTCTATTAGCAAAGCAGGTATATGTGTGTGATGAAAGAATGAAGTGGCAAATAAACAATCCTGCAGGAAATTAATTTAAGTTCAGTTTTGTCAAAGGATTCTGTTGGTTTTTTTTTTAATTTATTTTGTTTTGCCATCCTCCATTTAGTAAACATTATTTAGACAAGTAATTAGCTGAAGTTTGGCTTAAACAAAAACATGTTTGTCAAAATGTACCACATTTTGGTGGATATAAGGATATAAGGCAAAGGATAATGGAATGGGGAGAAAGTGAGAAATAGTGTAATGTGCAAGAAATGTCCCTAGAGAAGTTCAAGATAAACTTAATGAATAAAATACATATATTTTACGACCATACAAAAAAAGTGATCTCCACCCAGCTCTTCTAAACAAGTGTTCAAATCATTGAAAGCAAAACAGAAGTGCTTTTTCCCCTCTTTTTTCTTTTTCTTTTTTTTTCTTCTTTTTTTCTGGGAAGCCTAATTATTGGCAGAGTTGAAAGCCAAATAAAGGGTTTTATGAAAATTGAAGACTTCCCAGGAAAATAGCTCTGTATTAAGAATAAAGCTTATATTTCATCTTTCCTCTGGAAACTGAACTTCAGTCCTAAGGACAGTCTATTGACTTGTTACATGGGTATTAGTAAGTTCTTCTTCTTAATGACTTAGTTAAACGTATCAGAAAAACTATATAAAGCTTGTTTTTTTTTTTTAAAAAAAGGTCATTATTTTATTGTATTGTGAATTCAGTGGATGCTACAAGCCCTAGTCTCACTCTCACCAGTGAGGAAGGGTGGGAAAGAATTTAGTGGCACCTTTAAGCTTTGTGTTGTTTACCTTTACCAGAAGATACAGAAAATAGTAAAATATTATTTAAATATTGCAAATTCTCATAGGGTCCTTTCTTTTATCATATATTTTCTTTTATTTTCTTTATAATATCATATATTATCTTTTATTCATAATAACTGAAATTTCCAGAACACCCTCCCTTTTCTTACAGTTCTCTCAGAGAAATCCTAAACACTATTTATCAACTAGGTAATGTTTTCATAACAGAAATAGAAAGATTAAAAAAAAACCCCAAACTTTCAAAAGCAGAAACAGTAATATATGTTAATATGTGCTAATTCAGATCTTTATACATACAGAGACAATCTCAGCTGAAGAAATTTAGCAATTTTCCAGTTAAATTTTGAATATTGTTCACTGTTGATGTTTAATCAAGAATTCTCTTGATATTTCTTGTCTTTCAAAGATTCAGTTCCCATACACGTCTTACTGTCAAACTTATTAAAAAAATAAAATTTTAAGCCAGAACCTGAACACAATTTCATGCCTTAAAAAATATTAAAGAAAAAAAGAAAAAATATTTTTCCATAAGTGTTATTATTGATTAGTTTATTTTTACCGCTTAACATTAGGCACATAGGCTTTCACAAACCAGTTTTAACTGTGTACAAACAACCTGGTTCTCCCCTTCTTCTCTGGGAGAACTTCTGTACTACTGTTCAAATGATATCAGAAGGAAAAGTTTACTTTAAAAATTCTTTGTTATATTAGAAATCAGGAATATTGATAAAAATTATTCCTTTAAAATCTCAGCTAGTTTCTTGTTTCCCAGATAGTTTCATATTCCTTAACTTCGGTAACGAACACAGACAAATCTTTTTTAATGTTGTTTGCAATTGGTTTAAAGTTTGTTTCAGCTTGCTACCCCATTTATTCAGGTCTTTGCAAGCACTTTGGGAAAACAAATGAGAAATGTTTTCATTAATCTTAGTTTCTGATTACCTTTGCAAAAGCTAAATTCTAGACTTGTAAGTCCACAGCTGTCTATTCTTTTATATGTGATGTATAGAAAGATTAGTATAGTTGAAAGCAAGTCAATATGACTAAAAGAGCAATTTGCTTGAGAACTAAGAATTAGTTTTAAGAACAATTAATGCTTTCTCTGATATTAGCTAGATCATTTGACTGTGTTATCTCCTTTCACTTTCTCACCAATAAAATGAAAATGACATTTAGATAAGGCTATGTTAAAAAAGCACGACTGTTTCTAAAACGCTGTTGTTGCAGCCCCACTTAAACCCCCTGTGGGCCAGGCGCTCTCTGCACTGCCTTTTGTCTGGGGGCTGTGGGATGGGACTGGTTGGGGAGGGAGGACACTGCACCGCTCTGACGGCTCCATGGTCCCTGCCACCCTGGCACCCTGGGCCACCCTTGCCTGTGCCGTGCCCTGTCACTATCTAAGACTATTTAATGTTCTTATCCTTGCAGGCTGTTGAATGCCTTGATTAACACTTACCTGGATTGTCGCTAATTTTTGCACATGGCCAAAATGTAATACATTATAAGAAATGTGAAAACGACAATTCTTTTTAGCTGCTATGCCACTCAGACTGTCTTCTCCCTTGAGGGGACTTGATTACAAGTACACTAAATTAATGCGAAATACAATATTATTGCAGAGAAATTGTTTCTAAGTGGAGCATTATCCCAGGAGATTTTTATATTAAAACCTGTGAATAAACTTGGAAATATTTTAATATCTGGAAATGTGACAGTACTGTGTTAGAAAGGGTAAACGCATGATGATTTATGCACCTGCACATTTAGGCAACATTTCTGTTCATGGACCTACAACTTTGTTACTCTCAAATTTTCTGAAACTAGCTCCAACCCCAGCACACTCCACATAAGGCAAAATTTGGTTTTGGATGAGTTTCTTTCTTGAAATTCAATGAGAATTTTGGCAAGATCACCAAAATAAGCTACGATTAGCATTAAACTTTGGGTTTCAAATGCCATAATATAGATTAAACATCTGCCTCCTCCACATGACGGTCCAGACGCTATGTCCAGTTTAGGAAGACTCTCACCCATTAATTGCTCAAAAGCCGGAGGAAGTATTAGTCTCTATGCCCGGTATATTATTATAGACTTTCCCTAAACATCTTCTGCTAGCCCCTGATTCAGACGTGCTTTTAATGTACCTCAGTTGCAGATCTCACATTCTAGAAAGAATATTGTACTCCTAAATCAATTAGAAATTCTAAAAACTCTCAGCTTTTCAACAAAGCTGCCACTAATGACCTTATGGAATACCACAAGATGTTGTGAAAACTTACAGTCCTCTGTAATGCCTAAAATAAAAGCTAGCTGTATATATTTCAGGTACATGGAAATGTAAATACAGACATGGAGCTTTATAAGCATCTGATATTGCCCAAGGCATGAAAGTCAGTTATGTGTCATGCACTGAAAAGTGAGTTAATGATACTCTGTTTCATAAGGGCATTTAAAATTGATTTTTACTGCCACGTTGCTACTTGTAGATCTGCAGAGCAGTAGCATGGCGAAAGGCTGAAATGTACTAAAGTTGTTTCAGTGGTGAATGATTTTATTTAGCTGGCAAATTTAATTTCTTTTTCTCTGGGTGGTGGATTTGAGATGTAACATAAGTTCAGTCATCTCCATCAGATCCAGCTATGTTGAGAGTGAGACTTATTAGGTATTTCATGTAATATATGCTGGCTTAGGTCTGATATGTCATTTATCTTCACTTGTGAGGAGACCTTACAACTCACTTGTGGTAATGTCATTGATGATTTATTAGTCTCCTCACTTGTGAAGATAAATGTCATATCAGACTTCAGTCACCATGCCTTCCCTCTACATATAAATCCAGATTTAGAAAAGAGAGTGAGAGAGAGAATAAGGGAATATTCCCAGATGGTTTGTGGTTAAGGCATGTCAAGCTTTCTGTGGTAGAAATTGGACATTTACTTTAATAAATCTTGTTGTTTGAACATTTATTCTTTGACATATCCCTTCAGGCAGATGCCACTGAAACATGCAGGTGCTTCTCTTCACAGTTCTGCTGCACAGAACTTTTTTCTAGGAACGCCAGGAGTGATTGGTAAAAGCCCTTTTAAAAGCTTTACCAGAGGAAATGGCTGGCAGACAGAGAGGTACATTTGTCAGATTCACAGAAGGGCAAAGTCCCCATTTAGAAATAAAACCTGAATGCCACTTACATGTATCTTCTGTCCAATTTTATGGGCTTTCATATATCACTCAAAACTCAAAGAAAAAACTGTGCACAAAGTAGAATAAAACAAGACTGAAGATTGAACACCATTCTGGTTCATTTCTAAGCTTCCATGGATACGGTGTTACAAAGGATCACAAATCAGGTGAATCTGATTTTCTCTTTTGAATCCTAGAGACTGGGATCATTCCTTTAATGTGCAGGATACAATACCCAGAATTATGTTAAGCAGTTGTGTGACAGGTTGAATTAGAATTATTACAGATAAGCCACTTGCCATGATGCAGATGTATAGGAAGCCGAAAGGGATACAAATAGTATCATTGTAATTTAAATCTTCATGAATTATTCTTAATAGCTGAAGATGCTTAGGTTGTCAGAGCATCTGCTTTGTGGAGTGACTTTCTGATAAACAAATTAACTTTCTTGAGTCTGCAGTCTTTCTTCACACTGGTAAAAGACATTTAGAGTTGGTCCACTTTACTTGACTTGATGAGAATACATCATGAAATCTGTACCCACAAAGCAGCTTGATGCACAGAAAAAAACAAATTGCCTTCCAGAAAAATGTTATGTTGAAAGCTATCATGTAGCATCATGACAGCTAAGATCAGGGAGGGCACTCACACCTGCAATCTAGATGTTGCTTGTAAGCAGGATGGTTCTTAAGGCTTTAGTTTTCCTGCATTCATTCCTCTTGCAGGTCCAGCAGATCCTAAGTTTGACGAACTTCTGGCCATGATTCTCTGCTCTTAGTATTTTTCAGAGGCAAAGAAGACAAGAAAGGATTCTTTTTTGACATCTCTTATGAAATGGACGAGGAACATTTTAAATGTACATGTTTGTGTGCTTACATTTAGAGGTGTGCACACCGTTGTCATATAGCATAATGAAACACCCATCTCACGTATTGCAGTAATATCTTTCTGGGACAAGTAGATGTCATCCCAATAGGAAGAGTACCTTGTGTATACCTTTATTAGTTGACTTTCAGCTAACATTAAAAATTCCTAAACAAAAAACCCAACTTACAAATGTAAATACCTTATACCATATGTCTGTCTCAGTGGTATTATGATTTTGGGGTTTTTTTGACCATAATGTACAGGTCCTTCACAAAATTTTCATGTCACAGAAACATGCGTGAGTTTTATTTCTCCATTTAATGCTGTTGGCCCAAAAGAGAGAGAAACACGAGGTGAAGATGGATTTTATTTGGAGTACAGGAGATATGCCTAGAATTATCAGGTTGAGCTTTATAAAACCCACAGTCCTCTTTTCTCATTGTCCCTTTACAGTTTATAGCTACCTGCCATAGCTCCCTTCAGACATAGTTAGATGTTTACTCCAGGAAAGCCTGATATGAGAGACAGATTATGTGCTAAACCAGAAGCTAGGGGCCTCTATGTCTAGAGATGGTCTTTATTTCTTTGCAAACACGCAGATATGTAGAGTATGTGGCAGGGTACCCTGGTGAGAAAGGCTTGCTGGAAACTGCTGAAGCTGGTAGAACTGGTATGGGAGCTGTTAGACTAGGACTTGCTTCTGAAGCTGTAAAGAAATTTTTCACTGTGGGCAAGCCAGGTGGCCCGTCACACTTAACCACATCCTGAGAATGAAGGTGGAATGGAAATGTGCTAAACGAATGGCTGCTTTTTACAGAAAAGCAGACAAACAAACCAACCCAAGGATAATCACCTAACCAAATTTCAGATTATTTTAACATAAAATCATCTCTACTTACAAATAAAAGATTGAATGTCAGATCCCCAGATTTGCCAAACAATATCTGAATGAGAAATTTGCTGCTAGAAGCGAGTTACAGGATTTGTCTTACTTTAGGTACAGTCAAGAGATTTCTGTTTTACAAACAACTGATGATCAATCAGCTCATCACAAGTGCAGGCAAGATATACTATTTATATTATATGCATTATAGAGTTTGTTTCAAGAGCAACTGTGAAATGGAACTATGCCATTACTAAGAAACTGAAAGGTACTCTGTTTATGAAAGTTTAGAAGGACATCTGAATACCTAAGTTTTACAGATTATACCCCCACGGTTTAATTCTGTACAATGCTTTTAATGAATCAGAAATCTGGTCTGCGCTTCAGCAGAGGTAAGCTGAGCAGCTGAAAGAAAAGCATAATGGGGGTTATTCATATTGCCTCAGCAGTCTGCTACTGCGTTACACCATGGTGCACTTTATACAGACATGTTAGAAATGGTGCAAAAGAACTGAACAGAATGCAATAGATTCAGATAAAAAATCTCATTTCTTTTTGTCCTCAGTCTTGTAGAATTTCCTAAGAGCAGCCTGAAAAAATTCAGTCTCCAAATCAAATCTCTCCCCATAATGCTGTCATTGAACTAAATCACCACCTGATGAAGTACCCCAGCAACATAGCACCAATTATGTTACGATTAAAAGTTAGTCCTTGTTACAGCATAGGCTGAATCAAATCCCAATACTATGAGTGTATAACTGATATTTCAAGCTTAAGGGGATTTAGGCAATGCTTAAATTGTTATATATTTTTTGTATATAATGCCATCTTATTTCTAAAATAATTTTAATGTGATATTCTATGACACATAATTAGTTTCAGTGCAAAAGGAGAAGTTACATTCATCCTTCAGTCTTTGTAACAGGAAAAAAAAATAATTGTTTGGTTTTTTGATATGATGTGATTCATAACACCTACAACCTTTAATGGACCACAATGTACATTAATATTCCTTCCACAGTACTAAAATATATCCAGAGTCTGCACAGTAGAAGTTAATCTGGACTGAATATTTTAGTGAACATATAGATAAGTGGGTACTGTATGTATTAATGCCAGGGAGATTGTCCAGCACTGTGTGTTAGTACCATGCATTTGAATACCTATTAAGAAAAAAAGAAAACTATATATAGAAGAAAAAAACCCTCTCTTCCAAGATTTTCATGCAATAACTTTGGCTGAGGAATCAAAGCATGAATTTCTGAAAATTTCCAGATGCGAGTAACTTTTTTTTTCTAAGATGAAATTATTAGTACTAAATACTTTACAGCATGAAAGGCCAAGAAAAGAGAAATTATTTCCACTTTGTGGAAATATTCTTTCAAACAGAATTTTCTCACCCCACATCCGACCTTGCCTGTATAGACACAAGAAAAAGGGAGGGAAACATCCTTTTCTCCCCTCTTGTTGTTGTTCTTGTTGTTACCCAACTCATCAGAACTGTTAATGAAGTACCAATACTGAGATACCTCCAATTGTTGCTTCATTAAGACCAGAGTTTAATAAACAACTTGTCTGCATGCTAAAACTCTAATAGAATTCTTATATTACATTACTGCATATAATGCTGTGTTCTGTTTGTTTGGATTTTTTTTTTTTTTTCAGAGAACTATTAGATTTCATCTGACAAAGCAATGCAACCAATGATAGTAGCATGTATCTTCTCATACCCAACAGGGCAGTACTTGGAATACTGACTCGCCTGGAGTTTTTGTTTTCTGTCTCTGAATATGTCTGTTTATCTCAGATGTTTCAGTTTGTATACCTATTCTAAGTGCTAATTATTTATTTTGTATGGAATAGTAAATTCAGTCTGGTTTCTGTATAGTTGGCTTGGTGAAGTCAAATTCACAGATACTTCAACTACACAATGTCAGGAATGAATTGCACCACAAATACATATTGCGCTATGGGTATATTGATAGAAATAAATGACTATTCAAGACTTTGGTGCACATTTTTTTTCTTCTTGCAGAGATTTATCTGGTAGACTGAAATCTCTAGATTAGATTTTGCTATATCTTCAGTTGTCTCTCCCTCAATAATTTAACATTTCCGATGTTGTCTTGGAGATGACTGCCGCATTGCAAAATGAATCTATGCCTTTGCTGGCTAGGTAACATGAAGGTATTACACAGGTTATTACAGCCAATTGAAAAAATAGCTATTTGATCAGACAATTGGAATTGCAAAGAGGCTGACACAGATGAGATAAATTCTTTCTTTTTTTCTGGAAGGTTTAAGGGAAGTTAGAAATCCTTCAAACATAACAAAGGCTCAGAAGTGGCAAAATAAGATGTTTAAAAATGATTCCCAGAAAGAGCAAGACTGAATTCTAACTTGCGGTATTCAGGAAGGTTTGTAGTATCTAGTGTATCTATGACATGAGCAAGGTCAGAGCAGGTGCACTGAGAGAGAAGCCAGCCGATGGCTAAACAGAAAATAAATAAAAAACAAAGAACAGGTTTTCAGCTGGAGTAATTCTCTCAATTGGCTCAAGACACGGTTGCTGGCCTGGCTGAAAGAGAATTGTGGGCATGAATGGGTCAGTATGGGACTGCACTTTTCAGCATGAGCAGGTACATATACCAACCTAAAGTGATGGTAGGATCACAGCCCTGAAGGGGTACTCCATAATACTGAGTGTAGGTGAATCTTTTGGTATTGCTTTCCTCTGAGTCGTTATGGCCACATTTACAGCAGTGGTTGACCCTCCCACTCCCATATCCTAGGCTGGACCAGGAAGAAGTTGCAGGACATTCTGTTTAGGTCATTGATCTGTTAAAAAATCTGTTAAGAATGTTTCTTCTCCTTATTTTAGGGGTGGTCCTATACAACCAGTATCTCAATATAGTGAGTCATTGACCACATGCAGTTATTAACCTATACCGTTCCATTGAGAATGAGGTTGCTCTCCCTACTGTTAATTTTGAATTCCAAGTAATTATTCTCTCCCTATCTAAATTCTGACTGGTAGTTAACTCTTTGCTAGAGTATCACAACTGAGTTTTCGTGGTGGTCAGTGTATCTGACAAAACTTGAGTAGCTCAAAAGCCATGGACAAAGTGATCCTTCTCTATATTTCAGCTTTATTACTATCAAAAGATTATATCCAATGAGAGGTGCCGATTATAGGGTATACTCTCCCAGCAAATGTTTTAGTAATTTGAACCAATTGTTCCCAATGATATTTTAAATCTTCCCCCAGATATTTCAAATGCAATGCCCTAGAGAGAAGCAATTAGTATCATAAATGTAGTTGCCTCCTCTGAATAAGGTTTGGCATTCCATGGTCTGGTGGTCCTCTTGGCTGGGGAGCACAATACTCTTTGAGATCCGGCAGCTTTCCCAGGATTATTCCTGCAAAGCATGAGGGATTGCTAAGATACTGTAGCACATATGGATCTTTGATGCATCTGTTTTGATGGCAAGGTGCACACATTATAGTGTTTTTTCTTTGGTTTAGATTTGTTATTTTTTAGCATAGCAATTTGACAGTGAGGGATGACAAACAGTAATATTTAAGGTTGGTTTTTTGTTTGTTTCTTTTTTATAAATTAAATGTGTAAACCAGTGTCAAAATTATTTTCTGTTTTCTATGGTTATTTCAGAAAGTAATTGTTGTTTGTATTTTGCGATGACTTCAGATTAATAGCAAATACGCACCATCAATTTGCGTTGAAACCATTGTTAGATAAATAATAATTACTTGGCAAAGTGCTTGCTGAAAATGCAGTCAATTAACTTGAGCATTGTTTCACATTCAGCTGTAATTTATAAAGGATCAATCAGTGGTTTTTAATGGTATTTATGTCTTTTCAAGCAGCTATAGCATAGAGCTAACATTAAGTACTTAAAGAACATTTTTAACTCCTGTCGTTAATTTCATTTCTTTTAAATGGTAAATATCAGCAGGTTAATGACATCCAGTAAGTGGAACTAGTGCCACCAAAATGCTCTGCTTATTTTGATCTGCTTATAAATGTATAAAGAGATACACATGCTGTTTTAATAGCACTGGGCCAGATCCCATTGACCCTTAAACTAAATTTTTCAGTTAGCAGGACAATGTTTGTCATAGCCTGAGAATGAGACAGTACAAATTCATACCAAGAGGAGTACTGAGACATCAAAATTTTGAAAATGGTATTTTATTTCAGAGTTATATTCAGGTCAAATCAAAATGTTATTAATTCACAACATCTTAACAGCAAACATGTGGTGTAATTATCCCTCATAACTATGTGTGTGTCACTAAGACCTGCTTATAGAAGGGAGTGTTTTTTTGCTTTACTGTGTTTGTATCTTCAGTTTTTGTGCTCTCCATGGTGGGGAGAGAAAGGGGGAGCAACAGGAATACAAAGAAGGTAGGAAGGAAGCTTATAGGTTATGAAATCAATCCCTTGCAGGCACTATACTATTCAAATGCTTTAAAAAGGTACTGAGTTTTCTTATAAGCATTTAGGTTCATTTTGTCTCCATCATTTTCAATGAAAAACTGTTTTAAAATCTGATAGGCAGGAAGGCTCAAAGCCCGTTTCTAAATTAAATCTAAATTTATTCTTGTTCAGCTTATGTCCATTTGTTCTTGTGCCAACGTTCTCCTTTAGTTAAAGTAGTTATTTTCTCTCCTTTGTGTTCATTTCCTTGATGTGTCTAAAGACAGCAATCCTATTCCTCCTCATCCTTTGTTTTTCTGGTGTAGTGAAACAAGCTTTTTTGTTCATCTTTCATGAGGAAAAAATCTTTTGTGGATCATCCTTTGCTGTAACGTTTCCTCTTCAAATTTGTTGATCCATTTATACACTCCCCTTAACGGTGACAGAGCATTTTTTTCATTGTCCTTTAGGTAGCAGAATGGGGAGAAAGCTCCTGTATGCTCTCCCTTACTTCCTACCTCTACTGTCTTCAGGAAGAAGTTGGCCTTCCATTTACCTCAAAAATTACTAACCACATTTGAAATCTAGAATTATTTCAGCTGAAAAGCTCACTAAATCATGCTAAAGGGCATAGAAAAACACCCACTGATTTTTGCTGTTTTAGAAACATTATCTCATTAAGTTACTAAACAATTATGGGTATCAGAAGGCACAAATAGAGACATTTATCCTCCCCTTGATGCATATGCAGGACTGCAATAAGCCCATTAGAGTTGGTGAGATTTATGGTTGTTTATAATGGGAATAACAGGCCCCAGTGGGTGGCAAAGGGGGAGCAGGAGTCTGAACTCAAGATTGGAAGCCAACAGCTTGAGTTTTAATTAATGCTGAGTGAACGTTTTGAAACAAATAACATGTTCAAAAAATGCTGTGCTTTTGCCTGTTTTGTACATTACCTTCCAGACAGTCCATAATACCAAAAATTTATTTTCAGTTGACTTCTGTTGGAAGAACCCATTTTTTGTAAGAAGAAAATTTTGCCAAAACCATTTCTGAAATATTCAGTGGGTTTCTGTTTTGCCAGATCTAGGCTGTTATTAGGGAACATAAACTTGGTAAACAAAAGGGTACCCTAAGCCTTTCATATAAAGTGGATGGAGGGAAGAAAAGCAGCTAGAGATTTAACGGCTGAAGGGACATAAGGACATTTTAAAATCTCCATCTTGCCACCTTAAGACAAAATGAGCTTTTGGCGAAGTACCATAGGAGGACCCTAGATTTAATTATATTTGTGTTCTTTCCACAGGCATTCTGAAAGATGTTGATTCACTGGCTGTCCAGCAGACTTTGCATTCACTCATGTCACATTTTCACCAAGTAATTGTATATGTGTATGAACGTGACATTACTTTTATAAGTTCTTGTCTGATCCTTTCTTGGATGATGTGATTGCCTGTAGAGACCTGAATGCATTCCCTTATACAACACTACTTATCATTTTATACATTTGCTGAGAGCGTAAGTTTTAACCAAACATTCACATCTTTTCCATTTTCTGTAATCATTATTTGTGGGTGTGGTGCACAGCTGTTTGCAAAGAACTATGCTAACTTCTTTCGCATTTTGGAAGGCTGTTGCTGTTGGAAGGTTGTTGATTTAAATGGTTTGCCCTGAATTTCAGTCATATTTTGTGTGTATTAGCTAAATTGATTTCTATTTTGCCTGTTTCGTCCCTATTATAGCAATTTCTTCTTACTTTGAAGTCAACAAATGTATACTGTTTGGCGCTTTTTCTGTTACATTGCCAGGGCAATGGCTGAATAGTTGCAGAATTGCTCCCCATGGCTTACTGTCCTCCTTACCTCCCTATGCATGTCACATTATTTCCTCTACAACATCTGTCAGTTATACTTAACAAAAAACATGCTCTACCTATATTCCATCTTCAGTCATTGTAAGCGATGCACTTGTGTGCTTGTGACTGCTTGGCCCTGTTTGCAAGGGCCGTGGTAGACATCTTACAGCTCTCTTAGTCCACCTTGCAGAGAATGAACATGTGTGCTTTCTCCCCAGCACAGTTTGCTTCTCTGTTTTCAGCACCTGATTTCAACCTTATGCCTGTAAAGAAAAATATCTTGCTAATATTTTGCTTAATAACATCTTTTCAGCTTGTACAGTATCTAGCAACAAATAAAAACTGAAAATAATTTACTTTTGGCTCACATTGTGATTACAAGCTATCAGCATTTCCATATTTATGGATATATCAGTTATATCAGCATTTCCATATTTCTTTTCACTTATAGCATCCTTTTAGGCCTTACTACCATTAGCTGTAAGGTCAGGAATGGTAGCATGTCAGGGCAGCAAAGTGTAACTGTGACAATTATTTGCCATTTTACTTCAAATTTGCCATTTTAACTTTCCGAAGCTGCTAAATACTATGAAAATAAAATTTCTTCCACCAGAATAAATTAACCAAAATATATGCAGCTAATCCTCAGGGACATGAAGTTATAATATGAAGATATCTCTTTATAGCTAGGTATATGCAAGTTAGAACTATATATCCTAAGTTGTTTTTTCATTCTATCAGGTTCCTGAGGTGTTTTTGTAGATAAGATTTAAACTGCTTATGTTTTTTAACACCTTGTTACAATCACAGATTTCATCTTATCAAAGCCGTTGAGCATTATTGAGCTATCTAGCATGATCTATAGAATCATAAATGTCAATGATGCCTGACATATATTTCTTCTACAAGAGTGCGGAGAAACCAGGGACCTCCGGATGGATTATGTGTTGGTCTAATATTTTAAGTTCAATTCAAGTCAAATGGAAAATGCATTCCCTATTCTGTTATAGTCAAAAAGTGTATGCATTCATTAGTAAGCATGAATGTACTTAAGGAACTTCTGGAAAAATTGCACCTTAACAAGGCACTTTAGGAAGCCTACATGAACACAACTTTCAACTGACATACCATTTGATCTCATAAAGTAAAAGTTATTCTCAGAAATGTGTGCTATTTAGCTTGTACCTTAGTGTACAGGCCTTGCTTATTTGGTGAGGAAATGATGGGGTTTGCATGGCGCATTAAAAAATCCTGAAAACTGTATCAAATAGCTGGTGATTACAGATCTATGTGACTGCAATTCAAATGGTCTGTAAGGAAAAGTGTGTGTATCATCTAGTTTGTTTGTAACCTGAAGTACAGATATTGTATCTATAGTATTAAAGATCTGGCTTTTCATCATTTCGTCTTTTGCTATAGAGAGTAAAAAATATCTTGAGAGAACAGGGAGTATGTAACACAGTGGAGAAAGTGACTTGGCCTTTCAGTGGTACTGATAACAACTGAAGTGAAAGTGAGTTTGGTGTAACACTCTGGATTAATCTACATCAGAAACCCCCACAGACATTGACACCATTTAGCTGGTAATCAGCCTCTGCTCAGGGGAGGTCTAAAGTTGGATCACTGGCAGTGCTAACAGTCAGTAAAATCTTGGTAAAATCTCTCTAGGGCTTGTCTGTGCTTTGATTCTGTGCTTTGATTTAGCTCAGTGACAGTGATCCCTCAAAAATATTTTTCCAGTGTTTAAATTGAGACATGCCTACTGTGAGAGAGGTGTTCCAACACCGCAGGCCACAACGCTGGTTCTGGTTCTGCAGAGGCTTATCTTGTTACCGGCTGTATTTAGTAAATCACTGGTAAACAAAAAGCTGTATTTCCACTTATTTTTGAATTTTTTGTAAAATTGGTTCTAAAGTTAAATAGTAAAGAAAGAAGCATTGAACTTGGATGAAGTCAGATATGATACAGTTCTTCTTCACCAACACATTTATCAAAAAAAGATTCAATTACATGTCCGAGTGGATGTCTAAATAGTTGGGTGCTAACAATGTTTGGCCTCCGAAGATTAAGAAACCCCTCTGCTCTGCAAAATCTATGCCATCAATCTTTACATTCATAAAAGGAACATAAGTTAATATTCTAATTAAAAGAAATTATGAGTACTCCAAGTTACAAGAAGTCCCCAGGGTGCTTTATGCACGGTGGAATTCTCACTGTATGAAGGAGTTCATAAGGAATTTTCTCCAAATTAGAGATTCCCATTTGGGAATTATACTACAGAAGAAGTCATTATGAAAAAATGGCATGCAGCTCTAAGAATATGGAACTGTCCTTGTCAGTCCTTAACTCAATAAAATACAGAAGACAGGCTGGAAAACAGTTCAAAAAGACAAAGCATATCATTCTTCTTTCTTTATTTTATTTTAAATCTGGTAACTAGTTATTTGATTTTACATTTGACTGAAACATACCCTATGCTCCATCAAAGTCTTATCTGGTAATACGAATGAATTTAGGTTAATCTGCCAAATATTGATATCCCACTACATGGTATATGATGGACACAAGAAAAGCATGTAAAATTAATGAAAGCGTGCCTTTTACCCAACACAGTGTTGATGATTGACAAGCTCTGCAGGTTTTCTCCTAACTAAACTGCAAGGGACTCATTCAGAGAGGCAAACCATGAAAGCCAAGTCATGAGTCAGTCAGAGTATCATGAGAAAGTGCCAGGCACAAATCTTGTGGCAGGCGCAGAGCCGCAGGAGTGAACTTGAGGACTGAAGGTTTCATGGCAGATATGCCTGCCCATCTCTTAGTTTACTACATTTCTGACCCCCTCAGTCTTGTAACATGTTCTCTCCAGAGGTCCCACAAGAGGCAAAAAAGTGCCAAGAGCTTTTAAGCTTAATCATGAGACTGAGCTGGCACAGCTGGGCGATGGGTAGTAGTCTCTGACCAGGAACAGAGAAGACAATACGGTGCAGGAACAGCTTGAAGTGCCACAGCTGAATCTTCAGGAGCTTGTCTGCTAGAGTGATACCAACTAGCTCCCAAAGGTATTCAGGTGCCTAATGTCCTACTGACACTCACTTTTCCTTCTGCTAAGATATTTTTTTTTTCTCTGCTGCTGTGCTTTGCCCTCATTGAGAGGTTCAATTACTTTGTCTCTAACATTGACATTCTTTCAGCAGTGAGTAGCAAAATATCTTCTGATTAAGATGAAAAACAAGAAAGTGCAAACCTGTGAATACAAATGAGTTTGTAAATTCCTAGAAAAGGATCCTATTTTAACCTTCTTTTTCCACTTCATAATATGTCATAGAATCATATTATAATTGAACCTCTGATTGAAAGTCAATACTTCATAAAACTAAGAGACACAAGGTAATAATTAAAGTAATTAAGCAGGCAATTGTTGCTGAACTTTTAAACTTTCACAAGGAGAAAAGCTGTAACATATGAAGCCTGAAAAAAGAGGGTGCAGTAGAATTACTGGAAATGTTAAGGATACCATTAAAAACTAGTCGATCTAAAGAAAGATGACAGACATAATTAAGCATACATTATTTTCTGTGTGCATACTGTTAAGTATACAGTACGATTGGCTTAAAAAGAATTACTTAATGATAGTTTAAGGAATATTCTTCACTCCCATGGCAAAATTTTGCAGTAGCTTCTGACTGCCCTCTGTCCGACTCCAATCTAATGTAGCTCTCTTTTTCCTACTTGCCTTTGATCTATAGATACAGCAAGAGGAATCACTTTATCTTTAATGTGCCAGAAACTTATCACTTTTGTACTGTATGCATTTCTTTAATGTTGCTATGATCCAAAAGGGCCATTGGTGTAAAGTGCAAGAAGACATGAACACCAATCAGCGCAAGCAAATGAATGCAAATAATCTCTAATACAGAAATGTTCCATTGTAAACTAATAGTAGCTTATCTTTACATTGCATTGTAAGTGAAAGAAAAGAAATGAAGGCAAAGGAAAATAGGAAGAGATGTGACTACAGTGCTTTGGCCAGAGGCTTATAAGTGTCACTGATTGCATTTTAATGTTGAGATTTTTATGTGTTCAGAATATTAAAACTTCTATTACATTTTCAATTAAAAACTCATATGGAATACATGTTGTAGTAATAGCATGCTCTCCAAAGAAATTTATGTATCCACATTATGAGGGAATGGGAATGTTTTAAATTTATAAACCGAGAGGTTTGTTTAGAGGATTAGCTATGCGAACATCTTCTGCAAACATCCTGGGACAGTGCAGACTCTCATTACATTTTCTGTACTAAATTCCATTTCTTGAATAATCTCTGTCTCCTGGGCAATTATTCACTACCATTTAAGAAGAAAAGGCATGTACTCAACATCTCTTTGGAGAGGGAGCAGTGCACACTGAACAAGCGATAAATGCTGATCTAGAAAAAGATGAGGTTTGGGCACAACTTGTGTGAAAATCCACCTCTGCTGAAAAGGCAGCAAATTTCTCATGAGTCCCAGTGGAGTGTTGAGTATTGTAGCTAAGGCACTGAAGTATTTCAGTTGTGCTGCATTTTCTACTCAGGTGTTTTTGACAACTTGATTGCCAAATGAACTGATGAATAATTGGGATAATGTTTGACGTGAACAATGTATTTTTTAAAATAGTAGGAGGGTCCAGTTGCTCAATCAGTGATCCTGTTAAGCTCCTCAGCAGTTTAACATCTTACCATTAAGTATTCTTCTGTCACCTCCTTTATGAATCTCAACAGTTTGTTCAGATTGTATCCAGCAGAGTTAGATGAATTATTTATCCTTAATGGAAAAATTCATTGCATGTTTTCAAACACCATCCTTTTCTATAACTGGACAAACCCAAAACTTTCTTAACTTTTATGGGAAAAGGGAAGACCTAGAATAACAAGTATCTTGATCAGGTCACTACCTTTTGTAGGGGAAATCAAAGCCTGGGTCCCTATTCTGGTGTTCTCTTAAATCCAAGGTGAGTAACTTAAAATACTAGATGACTGTGCTGGATGAGGCTGGGTTTCTCTAAAGACATCTGCTTTAGGCATACATAACTGGTTCAATTGATCAGATTATAAAGTTTCTTCTAGGATCAGTGTTAGGTCCTTCCTCTAGTTCTCCACGAGTACCTGTGTCACATCTTCATGGCTTTGTAAGCCTATCAGTCTGTGACTGATGTAGCTCTGTGTTAGCGTGTGAATGGTGATGACTCTAGATGAATTAAAAAAAAAAACCGTCTTGCACCAGTTGCTTACTCAGGTTGCCCGGTAGTGCTTACAGCATGATGATTTCAACTAGCAGCGCTCTCCAAGGCAGTGTCTGTGAAAGGCGTAGCAAGCTCCTAAACCAAAGACTCAAACCCCACAGTGATAATGTGGCAGATTTATAGCTAAAAAGTTCAACACAATAGATACCTTTCTAAGTAATATTTCTCCCCATTGACAAAGCGTGGTAGTGCGGTGCATGTGAAGGGACGCAGGCAGACACACTCCCAGAAGAAATAGCGAGATGAGCTACTGGTCGTGACATAAAACTCATGAACTCATGAAGTTAGCAAGCTGAACCAGGAGTAATGGAAAATATTGGTAACAGAAAGTGGTTCATTTAGTAAGTTCACTTAATAGGGACCAGTGGGCATGACCCTTATTCCAAGTGGACTAATGTTTCATTTGCATGGGGGAGTTCAGTTTCCATTAAGGGCAGGAGCAGTAGCCCAGCAGTGGAGAGGAGATAAGTTAGAGGCTAAAATACCGTTTCGCATATTTGTGAAAATAGCAGCCATTCTACTTGTGACTCAGGTTTGAACAGAGGCTCTCCGAGTGAAAGCCATCATGCTCCACAGAAACCATTTCCATCCTTTCCTATTATGCCTGCTACTCTCATCAGCTCTGCAATCTGAAATGCTGACTTAAACCATTGAATTTCTGCCAGGCTGGTGACTCCACTTGCCACTGCCACGACCTCCAACTTCGGAAGTGCTGCCCTATAGCTTGAACTAAGAGCCTGGCTCCATAGCTGAGACTTGTAAAATACTTCTAATCTCTGTAAATGTGTAGCAGCCTTGGAACAGCACATTGTTTTCTCAGCACACTGAGGGTGTGAAAGGGAGAAAGCAGAGAAATGTCTGGGCAGGCAGGAGACCATCAGGGAGCAGCAGGAGCGGGTCTGCTCCCCAGGGTGACCTGGTGCAGGCCGAGCCGGGCCCTCTTCCCACAGGGCACAGCCCCGTGTGGGGCGGGGTGGTGACAGTGACAGGTACCAAAAACCCAGACACAGTGAGGGTTTGCTGTCCTGCAGCCCCCCAATATCCTTGGGGGCCGTTTGTCCAGCAGGGACTGCCCGGGGCTGCCAGCCCCTTCCCCGGGGGCACCCACAGAGCTGGAGCTCAGACAGGCTGGGCAATGGGCGCTTGGCCACCGGGCGCCTGGTAAACCCAGCTCAGCCCCGCTCAGGCCAAGGGCAGCCCAGCCACCCCTGGGACCCGACTCAGCCTGATGCCTGCCCCCAGCAGTGGCAAGTATAACTATTCTTGCTGGCCTATAACAGTCTCCTTTGTAGAACTTTCCAGCATTGAGATTTTGTAGCTTCATTTAGAAGCGAACATCACTAATATGTGAGAGCAAGGAATCTGTGAATGCACTGGATGTCTACGCGGTGTAATGACTCACCTTCCTGGAAAGTAAAAGACAAAACCAAAAAGCTTCAATTCCAGGAAGTCTGGCCTTTTGCAATGTGAAAAGCCAATTTACTGTGTTAACAAGTTTTAAAAAGAATATTTTAACCTTTAGTAATGGAGGAAATGGATACTTCTGGTACTGCAAGAATCAGAAAGGAAAAAATAACTTAGAAATTCAAGTGGGGGTTTTGTGTAGAGAAGAGGAGAAAAAGTTAATCAACTTGTGAAAGTTTATAGAATTTCTGCTGATACAAGTCCATAAGCTTTTAGGAAGAAATCATTGTGATTTATTAATTTCTATTAATTATGCCATTCTGTAGAGACACCTTAGGACATTGTAGATCTCAGCACAAGGTTTCAAATCAGCTTGTGTGACAGAGAGGTTTTCCTGACTCTTGTTACATTTGTTCCACTTATTGTTCAAGGCATTTGAAATGTTTGGATTAAGAGTACAAGCAAGTGCATGCTTTGCCTGAGGCTTCAGTTCTCACTAATAAGGAACTAAGTTTATAAAGGCAATTGCATGTATTTCATGAGATTGTTTATTATATCCTAACTTTATGAGTGAAAGAAGACTGTAAAGCTTAATCTGACTAGAAGTTAGTCATAGTTATAAACTATAGAATTAGTAGGGAATTATTCTGAATTCAATTTTATACGTCGCAGCTTTTGACAGGAGAGAAACAGAACTCAGTAGACTGTGGTAAATAAAATGCAAAGAATAGAAAAGTTTAATGAAAAGCACTCACAACCAGGCCTGATGCCTCTGACCGGTAGCACCTATCCCCAGTTACAACACATATCAGAGCAACGTGCCTACATAAACCTACTTACAGATAATGAATCACTACACCCGAGATGAGTGAGACAATCAAAGATAGCACAGGTTATAGTAACCCATGTAAGTGTGTAAGAGGTTGCAAGAAAAATTTTAAATATTAAAATATACTTGATCGTTCATACTTTAGCAAAGAGGAAAAAAATTCCCTGAGCTGAAATTATTCTGGTGCACAGCATACGTCATACCAGTAGAAATTAGCTTAACAGAAGTGTAATTATATTCAGACACATGGAGTCTGTTTTATTTTCTATATTTTGGCACAGCATTTGTTTAAATGGGACAACGGTAAGCCATAATTGCATAATCCCTGAGACTTTTCCGCATTTTAAAATCAACTTCTCTCCTATTGCTCCTTCTCTGCTTTGACTGTCCACTAGGACTAACTGAAAAGGAAACTGGGATACACCTGGCTTCAATCAGTATTGCTGTTTGATTGATTAAACAAGAGATTGAAGGAGTTTTGTTTATATTTAAAACCTACTGCTGGAGGAACCTGTGGATACTAGTGCTGCCAAGTTAACATGACTATTCCTAGTCCTGCAAACAAACAGCTGGACTGCAAAGTCCCTTTCGGCTACCCAACAACAGTGGGTGCAAAGGGGGTGCAAAGACAGAGGAGGGGAGAGAGGCAAACAGGACTTAGAGGAAAAGCAGGGAAAACTTAGTTTTTGTTTAGGTTCCTACTACCAAATTGTTTTTTCCACTTTTTCTTGTGTTTGTCCCTGGGGTTAATTAGTGCATCTGTGACAAAGTGCTTGAATTAAGAAGAATTTATTTTAATTAAACTGTGAAAAAAACTACTCACTTGTGTCTTCACTCTCCCTTTCTTTAGCAGAAGAATAGGGTATATAATTAACACCCAGAACAGGTTGCATTCAGAGTAAGAAAAACTCCAGTGCTGGGGCCAGACTTACTGTTTATGAAGAATAGGGCCTATTAACCTGACAGGATATCTGTCAAAAATCCAAACTAGTTCATTAAAAACAACAGAATATTAGTAACATCTAATTCTTTGTTTGTGTTTCTACTTATGCTGCCATTCAATCAGCTGACTCCCCTCTTCTACTGCCACTGCAACTGCTCCTACTTCTCTCCCGCATAAAATAACCACATGAGATATCTTAAATGCTGTTGGAAAACATACTCATTATTCTTCCCTTTGCTGATCTACTGTTCTGCTTTTTAGCTTTTCAGTGATATTTCTGTCACAGTTCCCTATCCCCAACCTACTCATTTGACAAAAACAAAACACACACCTCACCCCCCCAAAAAAAACCCCAAGAGTACATTACAATACAATATAGTCATATTTCCCTTCTAATTTCAAAATAAAAAACTCTCTGGAGTGTAAACAATTAGTTCATGTTGTACCTTTTCTTTCTTCAGGCCTGGTATCTTTATCAGTTGATTGTCTCTTCCACAAAACACAAATAAAGAAGCACCAGCTTCAATCATGTCTTGAGACCTTTACTGGAATTTATTAAGGTAGTGGTACTTCAGATAGCAAAGACAGCAAGAGGTATTCTGTGCTTTTCATTTGCCCTGATACAGAAACAATATTGCCTAAGGAAATATGTTTTTGACTATAACAATGATAATTGAAAACCAAAAAAACCTTCTCCTATTCCATTTTCTAACAATAATTAGCAAACTAACCCATCAGCTTATATTTTTTTTTTTTCAAGCAACAGCTGAAAGTAATTTTCAAATGTGATATGAAAAATTGAGTCTGATGTAGATCTCTGTTGGATTTTTCTTGTTTATAACGTAAAAGTCATTGCCTTTCTTAATACTTACATTTCAACCTTTTAAATCTACTTATCCTGAAACAATGGAATTATACAAGCATTAGGTAAATTCAGATATAATGAAAGTGAATGCAGCTCAGTTGTAATGAATGGATCTTATTTTGCATTTGATTACAGTTTGTTTCAGACTGTAAATAAGCTAATTCTGTTTATGTTTTTCTTTCTAAAAACAACTATATTGAGTCAGATTTTCAAGAGAGTTCAAATCTCATGTCTATGGCCAGATAAAGTTCTTCAGAATGTAGGCCAAAGCATTATGTGGAAATCTGACACTCACTGTTAAGCCATACCTGTATTAATCTTTCCAGTATAATGTACACTAACAGAATATGATTTTTTTTGGAACATAAATGTTAGTTTTCATCATCTTCACGAGGTCTGTCCAGTATCAACATGCCTATGGAGAGTGCTGCATGTAAGGCATCTGTAATATATTTTTCTTTCTTTCCGTAATATATTTTTCTTTCTTGACATACGAAGTTCCCCAAAATTGTCTAAAAATGGAAGGGCGGTCTTAGACGTCAGAAGATGATATGTGGGTCTATCCTGATTACAGGACATAGTCTGTCCTATTCTGAAATAACACAGTATAGGACATGTATACAATGTGCCTTAAACTATCCTCCAGCCTCGAGGCTACATGGTACTATGTCTTTCAGGTTTTGCTTATTTATGTATTTCAAATAGACCCCAAATTAATTATCACTTACCAACAGCTGTTTTTGCAGCTGGACTGAAGAGTGTATTAGTCTAAACCACTGCGTGGCACAAAGAACCCAATGTACATGTGAGTCTGATTCTACCTTTGCTTTCTGTGATTTATGGAAGA
>NW_009224989.1:42637-58204 GCF_000690835.1 Fulmarus glacialis
TGAGTGCCTTTTAGTCTTAAAGTACTATGCCAATAAGTGAAGTACAGCTATTTGCTTTTATTTGCATAATTAGGTTGTTGTCATCAGATATAGGGAGTCTGCTTCATGACTAGAAGTGTCAGTGTGTCTGTGTGCTTTAGGACAATTTTGGAGGGAGGGAGGAGGAAGACATGGGTAGTATTAATTTTTTTAATATATCTGTAAATGATCCCTGCTCACTTTACTTACTGATTCATACTACTTTTTTTTTTTTTTTAGCTGATTTAGACGTGTTTCTCCCCATAGCTGTTTCTCCCTATAGCTGTTTCTCACCATTTTTGTCTTCTTTGTTCCTCATTCACCTATTCTCATAGTAAGTAATTTGTATTGCATTCTGATAGGCTGCTTGCTATAGCATACTTAAAGACAGCAATACTTTGTGTTACTTTATAGCTTCCAAGTACTTTCACAGTATTAATTATATTATCCTAACTTTTTTAATCCCTGAAAAGGAGGCATTTATTTTCCCATTTAAGGAGTGGAGAACTGAGGCACGACTTATTTAAGAAACCTGCCCAAATCTGACATAAATCCTTATAGTGGACTAGGGATTTATAATGAGATTGTCTTTCACCTCACTGATCCCATTGACTGGTCCAGGCTGTGTTTGGTGTCTTCCATGTTCTCATCAGATTAATTTTTTTTATCTTTCCCCTGGTCCTTTTTTAATTTCTTTTGTCTGGGTTTCAGCATTTCTTTCAAAAGACTGAAAATATTATTTGTAGAAGAGATTGAAGATATCTCTTTAAATTTTAAATATCTTGCAATGCTCTGATAATACAATTAGAGTGCTGGGCTTATAATCTTCATTTTGTGTTTTGTATTTAAACAGAAGTGAGATAGAAAGTATCAGAAATAGATAACCATATAGCTATGTTTGCTGTCTCTGAATTTGTTTTAAGGTATTATGAGAAGCACCTGATTCAGCTAAAGAGTTTTTTATTTTGTATTAGTTTTTTTCATATTTTATTCCCCTTAGGAAGACAACAATTCTCTTTTCTGAGTGGAATGTATATTTGATGATCTCTTGATGATCACTTCATTTTGTAAGAAAAAATCTTTCTCTATAATAAATTCTTATGAGAAGAAATTTAGTGATGACATCCTTCTCCTACTCTTCCTTTTGCCTGTTTAAAACCAGTTTTATGAAAAAATGGCTAGAGTCATTCAAGTGGCTCTAGCTTGGTCACTCATTTATATTTGTGTACAATAGAGAAATTATTATAATGGGTATGCTTAAGGTGGAATTCTTTTAATTCAATTTAAAGTCATGATGTGAAGGAAGGGGATTAAACTATGGTTTGGTTTGTTTGTTCGCCTTTTCAGGCTCTTGTGTTCTGGTTTTGGTCCTCCTTTTTCTATATCACATACTGTGAAGTTTTGTTTAGTTTTTTAATTTTCTGTTACTGAATTTGTGAAGAATAACTTCCTAGACTTCCTGTTATTGATGATACATGGAACAGTGTATTTAGGATTTATTAGGGTTGGACCGTTCTCTCAGCGTGAACACAATGTCGGTCAGAGTTATTTCAAGAAGGAACTGGAAAACATCTGATCTTTGCTTCCCCCTTTATCTTCCTGGCTGGATTCTCACAAATGGTACCTAGTTGCAAGAATAAGTTCTTCTGCATTCCTTACGGCTTTTGAATGATGGAACCCTTCTGCTATGCAATTGATGGGATAATAGGCAGCTAGCCTACATGGTGAAAAGAGGAAGGGCAACTATGGTGGACTTTTGACACCCCTGTTTTCCCATTACCACGTTGGAAAGAGAAAATGTCAAGTGTATTCAGAAAGACACCAATATGAACAAACATTGCATAAAAGCTATCCAGTGAACAGTAGTCATGGCAGAAAGCAACTTTCATTATTATGAGGAAATTTTGCTATGCACAAGAAAAGGAAGATGAAGGGATGGCCTTCAAGAGCATAGATCTAATTCTTAATCAATGTGCAACACCAAGGTAAAAAAAAAGGTTGACAAAGCATCCCAGTTACTTCAGTGTCCAAAGCAAGCAAGTAAATCACATGGTGAGGCTGAAAGACCAGAGGGGTGTGTGTACTGTCCTGTAGATAATTTGGTCTGTCACTTTTGCTAAGAAATATTTCATTCTTTCCTTCTAACTTCATAAATCCCACAAACTTCCCTAGGATCCTGTAGTTTTAGGTTCCTTCATTAACCTTGTCAGAAGACAGCAATTTTCTTGTTATTGTTGCTTACTTTAAGACTCTTGAAATTCCAAATCTCAAACCAGCCTGTGCATCTTCTGTAGGAGTAACGCTTCTTGTAAATGTAGAGGATTTCCAGGACAAACGTGCTGGTGGTGGAGGAAGGGGGTAGATTCTGCAAGAGTGACCCAGGGTCCTGTTATATGAAGCATCGTGTCTTTAGGTCTTCACAGAACATCTTAAAATTATGTAGGGGTTTTGAGGGATAAACCTTTGTTTAAATCAGACTGGTGAAGAAGTAGAAGGAAAACTTACTAAATTAATTTGCATTAAAATTAATTTGCATTAAAACACAGTTTCTCTTCATAGTTAACTTGGCCTGTATGCTTTGGCAGAGGTCAGTTGCTTTCACTGGAGATCTTAATGATGAAATGTGACAGCATATTTTGTTCTTGGAGTCCTTTATTCTCCAAACTCTCTTCTTCTCCAACTTACTCATGAAGTAGTCTGTACATTCCTCTTGATAACGTATGGACCTCTTTGAAGATGCAAATATTGCTTCTGGAGTTCAGGTGGTCTGTATATCTTTACAGTCCCAAACACACAGGTTATGAAATTAAAGGAGCCCAGTGAAGAGTGTTGAACATGTGTTTTTGGTTTTGATAGTGAAAAACCAAAGGCTGTTGCAATCTGAAGAGACATGATATATTTATTTGCTCTGACTTGTAACTTGATTTAGTTTGCTTTTTAAAATAGTTTGAGTTATAGAATCTCTGGGGCACAAGTCCTCTTTTTTATACACATTTTGGCACACAAACTGTATGAATTGCTTTTTCTCTATGTAAACACTATATAATAGTAACAAAGAAGCTGTGCCCATCCAAATTTCAGCTGAGCATTCTCAGATGATTACAATTGAGTAGAACTCACTTACGAGGTAGTGCAGCCATACATTTTTTGAGCCCATAAAGAAATGATGAATAGTTAAAAAACAAATATTCATATTAAAATGTGTCTATATCCTATAAATCTTAGCAATTTACCACAAGGGACAGTTATTTTAAACTCCGTTTTGGTGAAAAATGTGGTAATGTTACAGCAATATTTTTCATCTTTGATTTTCCTTAGTGTGGGTTCAGCTGAAACAGTTCATCCTTCCGCTGGGGGTGGAAGATGGAGTAGGACTGTGGTTGGACATTCCACAGGTCCAAACCCCTGGCTTTGCTTTGTCACCCCTTGTTCTATGTAACTTTTGGTTCAGGAATCTAATTCCTTTACAGTGCTATGAAGCTTAAAAAAAATCCTGATCTTAGGAACCATTGTTTTTAAGGTTTATTGCTTCTGGTTTGGTTTTTTTTTTTTGGTTAGTTGGTTTGGTTTGGTTTTGTTGTTGGTTTTTTCATTTTCTAACTTGGAGTAAGGCTGGCAGTTTCAAGATTAGGACCCCATACTTCTCCCTTAATTGATTCAAAATATTTTTTTTTTCCTTAACTATAGAGTAAGCTTCTGGTTTAGGTCACTGACTTCTCTGACTCAGCAACCAGAATATTGAACACCAATAGCAGGCAATGAAATGTCTCTAGTAAAAAGGAGAATGTCTATTTAGAGACCAATGACACCCAAAATACTTAGTCTAGACTTTTTGCCTCAGTTGCAATTCCCACTTTATCTTTGTTTAGGACTTCCTATCTAATCTTCATATATGTGCATTTAAGATACATTAGCCCAACTATCACAGGGAAAAGCTCCTCAGTTCATGTAATTAAAACAAATCAGGATCAAAGTGATTTTATTGATTTACTCATGACATGCAATTACCTGGCAAACAGTGACCTATACCTTCAGGATAAATATGAGTAACAGAATGAATAAACCACAATCCTGGCTGCTTACAAAGTGTTAATAAATACCAAAGTCCCAAAGAGTTGTCTCTCTCTCACATACAGGCACACACACACGTACACATACACGGATGCGCACATACACAATTAGGGGCATCACCCCGCCTCAGCAATGTGGATGACAAGCACACACCCCCTTTCTGGGACCATAGTATGAGTGAGATCCAGCTTTGTGTGTACTTGTGCTGTTCTCTAAAACCTGCTAATGCATGAGCCACTGAAAAAAACACCCCAAGAGTCTACATATGCACACCTGAGGTGTAGGTACTACCTGTGTCACCCCCGGTGTTGGTCCCACCACTGGAGAGCAGAAGCTGCTCCCTGCATTCAGTGCCCAGCAACGAGACTGCAAAGTCTGGCCAAGGCAGAAGTCCCCAGGGTCAGTGGGGTGTCTCTGTGTGTGTTTGCGTGTGTGTGACTTCTGGCAGTGTCAAACTGGGGCTTGACTTCCACTCCCAGGTCTCTTCCCTTACTTATAAATTTGCCTGCTTCTTTTAGACATCTTTTCAGACCAACTCCTTCACTGTTGCAAGAGTCTTATTGTAGCTCCTTGGTTACTCTTTAATCTGCCTGATGGTCTTCCTCTTCAGTGTGATCAGCTTTGGGCAGACACTCTCCCAGACAATTTTTGTTGTTTGATTTGCCCATATTGTTGACACACATGTTCCTCCTGTCTTAGCAGCCGTTGTTATCCAGGCCATTTTGCCAAGGGTGGGCTGTAATAAAACTCCCACGTACAGCCTGCTTGTCTTTTAAATTAAGCTTTTCAGTAGTAGATTAATAAGCGATCAGAGGTTACCTTGCTTTTAAAACTTGATTTTGTGCCTCCTGTGCTTTCAGAATACAAAACGTTATTGCAAACCATTTTTCTATGTGCTCCAATAAAAGCTTTTCCAAGAAATCCCAATTTGTCAATTAAGATATTGTTTAACAGTTGTATAATCTTTGCTTTTATGGAATAGATCTCCAGCAGCTACTTGCCAGTTGAAGTTATAATCATCCAATAATTAAAATTTCAATTACAAAACAATGAACAGTTTGAATTTTAGGGCTCCAACTTAAAGAAACCAAAAAAACCAAACAGGCAAACAAACAAACAAAAAAAACCCACATGAGCTGCTGGCACAACTGGTACATAGGCACCAAATTCTGTTGATAACTAGAGTAAATTTTGAGAATCTAGCATGGGTGCTATGTGATCCTTAGGGCTATAAGAAACTACAGGCTGTGGTTTTCAAGCTTTGATGGAAATATCAAGGTAACAAAACTAAAACCAGGTTTGAAAAGAAAACTAACTCTGTGATGAACTCAGGTTTAGGATTGAAGAAGTTTCAACTGTAGTTTTAGACTTATTCTGAACATTATAGGACCATGCATGTTTGCTCAAAAAGGGGAAGAAACCTGTTAGTTGCAAAATACTGAAAGGATTTACAAAAGTGTTTGGAGATATTTTTCCCAATTAGTCATTTTGCCTATAGAATACGTATTTTCTAATATTTACACTCCTTCACTCCAGTTTAAAAAATACTGTAACCCAGGATTTTGAGAAACCTTAGCAATTAAGAGCTCGCTTATGTTTCAAAGGATTGTCAAAAGTATTTTGGTGACTGCTATTTTGTAGAGATTAGCATTTTTTAATTAATTACTATCACTGTCTGAAATAATTTAATACTAATCCTTCTTTTCTTTTGTCTTGCATCTTCAATCCCTGAACTGTGTCTATGTCAGATGTTGTATGGGTCTGTTTATGTTTATCCAGTTCCTTATGGGCTTATTTTCTATTGTTTTGCTTTTTGGAAGATGAGTAAAAGAGCTTTTTTTTTTTTCTTTTTTTTTTTTTTTTTTTAGTTTACAGCTGGGATTTTATGTGGCACAGAACTCTGCAATAGCATCTGTGCATATCAGCCCACCATATGGGTGGGAGGGAAATAGCTTAATTTAGTGCATATGCATGAAGTAAATGAAGACTTGACTATTGCTGGGCTACAAATCACTAAACACTATCGAGAATAGTAGGTTGGGGAAGGGTTACAAGAAACCAAAGGGCAAATATGATCTCGGTGGTATTATACTGTTTCTGCTAGACATTTCTCCAGTGTTTATCCAAAGCAGTGACTCAGCAAGTACATGTCTAGTCAGAAAATCATTAAAGGTTAACGCTTGACCAATATGAATGAAATGACATAGACTGAAAGTACAGCTGAGGGCTCACAGGCTTACTTTTATTCCAGTGAGACAGAGTATCAGCTTCACTAATTCATCCAAAGGCACCAGTAGTCCCAAAGTAGTTTCACTGATAACATATAGCCAGAAGTTTAAATCTTCTCTGATTTCTTTTTTTAAACTGCCTTTGACCATTACTGCTTTTTAAGTCCTCTCATCTGTTACCACAATAGGTCAGCTTTATATCTAATATTTCTAACATAAGGGACTTGTCTAAGGATATGGTGACTTTTACACAGATTTGATTTGGAGAGGCAGATATGTTTAGGGTTAGAAGAAATATCTCCATCACCTCTGAGTTTTAGCTAATTTCACTTGCTAAAGTGCTAGAGGTGTTAAAAGAATCTTTTGTTTATAGTTATAACATAGCTGGTGAAGAGACAGATACATCATTGGAGAAGATAATTAGTTACTTCTTACGGAGTTCAGTTGACACTATTTGATGTCAAATTGTTATGCCACTGCTGGTTCTTTAGCAAAGATATGGAAATAATCAAAGTCTAAGTAATCTGCCATCTCGAATAAATAACAGGTTAGAGAGTGCTTGTGAGCAACCTGACAGCTGATTTTGGTCAGGACAAGGAAAAAGGCAGAGGAGATGTTCATTTCTGTAACTCTTATTGTATCTCCAAATATTAGCCAAAAGTGGCTTCCTGAGCAAGAACAGAATATGGTTGTGTGAGAGGGGAATAGCTACAATTGTTTAGAAAAGATGGAAAGCACCATGTGGTTGAGGTCTGCCCATGTCACTAAAATGCATGCCTATCCATTGTTTCTTTTTTTTTTCCTTTCAACAGGACTTTTACATGTGTTATTAGCCTTACAGGGGGGTACCTGAAAAACTCAAGCCTGCTGGCTTTTGGTTGTGCATTGAGTGAGTTAATAGTTAGTTTTTAAGGTTTTTGTTTGAACTTACAGAAATTTTAGAAAGCTGAGATTAATTATAAATACAAGTTTTTTGGATTATGATTGTATGATATCTAGTACTAGTCACTGGGGAAAATACATAAATGGTTCTTGGATGAGGGATGAAAACCCTCAACCTCCTTCTTCCAAGCCAGCATCACACAACTGGACCAGAGTCAGATACATCCTTTCTTCTCATCTCTATTCAATTCTGAATTATTTTCTACACAATGGGAGAAGTATTTTAAATTGCATGAGCTACCTAAAGAATTTGAAATGAATGCCAGTCTTCCAGCAAAAACACTTAAATAAAGTGCTGTGCCTCTTCCTCTGGACTGTGTATAAAATTCTAGGTCCCATCTCTATGGAATGTCAATAATAACAACATTGGCAAACTGCTTATTTTCTGGGATATGTGGGATTCTTTTTAACATGCCTATTCCTCAAGATAATGCTTTGCATATAATACCAAATGAACTGTTTTATCAAAGGTGTGTAATACATGGAACCATGTAGCTCGGTGTGGAGGTCATTTCCTAAGAGAACCTTCTAACGCTGTAAATAAACTCATAATTCAAGCTCTGTGCTAATGTAGCTATACTACTTGCCATTCTGGAGTTACAGTGCTTAGTGGTGTCTATGGGAGCTTTTTATTTTGTTATATGGGCATACCTTTGTATTTCCAGGAGAATATACCTGAATGTGCATGCACCGCAATGTTTGAAGGCTTTTGGTCTGCTAAATTCTAAATTCATGAGTCTGCAGTGAGTTTTGGAACGTTAGCTGTTAAGTAGTGTTGAATGGAAAATCCCCTGTTGAATAAGTCTTTGGTGTGCTGGGAAAAATCAAAACCTCAAAAAAACTTTGACTGAAAATCATTCAAGGGGAGAGTCTAGAGTATTTCAATTAAAAAAAAAAAAAAAAAAAAAAAAAGAAAGAAAAGGAAATCTCATATAGTCAAAATAATAGTATTTATTATACATAGAATTTGATTTTGATGAACTCTAGTCATGATATTGTAATACATAATGTGACAGAGTAGTTGATGATAGTGAAAGCATAAAAGCTGCAGACATTTTAGGGTGTGTATGCTAAAACAGATGGTGAGTTGTCCTTTGAACTGACTTTTATATTTTCCTCTGGAATTGGCATGAAGTTTCTAAGTTTATTTATATCTTGTGAATTATAGAAAGAAATTTTGAAGAAATTTTTGCTCATGTTTTATCCTCTTATAATATGTTTTGGCACATAGTCTGAAATTTATTTATAATTTTTAAAGCAAAAATAAAGTGTTTTGGTTTCCTAAAATAAGATTTTCATAGGAAAGGTGAACAGCAGTAAATTAGTGGAAAGTTCTCCTAATGGCAGGATGAAGCAATGACATCCCTTGACTTCTGAAAGGCTGCCCAACAGCATCTGACAGATGAATAATCTGTTAGCTTCACTTCTTAGCATATGAAACACAATAAAGCCATGTGAGATGTAAATAACAGTAGAACAAGCAAACAACTGGTTTTCATTGAGGCACGATGCAGTGGTCACACAAAGTATTAATCTAGTCTATTACTTCATAGCAGATGGACTTTGTTACTTCTTATTCAGTATCTTTGAAGTTATTTTAAGGCTGTACACTTCAAAGCCTAAAGTCTTGTTTTACAACTGGATTACACAAACATCCCAGACATAAGACACAATGGGGGGGCTGTGTTAAATATTCTCACTGGTTCATTTTTTAATTTGCTTTGCACTGGCCTACCTAGGTGAAACAGATTTTTGTCTAAATGTACCGAGACCATCTCTTAACAAAAAAGACAATGTAGAAGTTTCTTTCAAAAATTAGCATTATTAGAGGGATTAAAACAACAAAAAATATTTAATGAAAATTTAATTGAAAATAATAGATAAATAGGTTTGGTTTATATACCCTTCACTCAAGCTCTCTTTCAAACCAGCTTGTTAAACACAAAACAGTGAAAATCCACGGGAGAATTTTCTGTAGTGTCTGTGGACACTAACCATTTCACTACTACTACTAAAAAAGAAGTTTAGGGACAAATATATTTACCTACATTCTTTTCCTGCAAGTCCGAACAGATTTATGGTAGAAACCCAAGGTAGGTTTGAACACTTGAAGCCAGAGATAATGTTTGAAGAAGACTCAAGTTCAGAGAGCTAAAGTAATCCATACATCTACACAGTCAAAGATTTGACTTGTACAAATACAAATTTGATTCAGACAAATTTGCTGCCAATGAAATGTGCTTCAGACAGCAGCCAGAGTTTTGAGAATTTGAAGCTGTTCATTTCCAAATTGCTTTCTCCATAATCGTGTTTGGTTTTTAAGGTGTATAAAGTATGTATTATAGAAATGTATTTAGTACTTAAACACACAGAACTACATGAACTTCTGAAAAATGCACATATAAACCACAAGTGCATATGTGGGCCATCGGCCTCACCCACAACCCCCTTGTTATATCTCTTATCATAGATCCACCCTGTCATGTTCAAACCTCTCATGTCAGGTAACGACAGCTAATGTCGTGGCAGCAACCCTTTCTCCAGCTGGAAAATTGTTTAGCCTTAATGCACTTGCCTTTTTGATCTTAAAATAGAGGGTAGATATCTGGGAGACAGTTAAATAGATAGTCAATTTCTGTTCAAACAAGGAAGACTTTCACTGGGAGTTGCTGCACAACATGCATGTGAAATTCAGCTTTTTACTCCATCATTGCTACTGGTGATACAGCACCAGCGCTTGTGCAGGGGGATGCAGTGCAGGGGGATGCAGTGCAGGACTGGCAGGACTGGGCGGTCTTACAGAGCCCGATGATTGGCGTGAGCTGTCTAGCCCAGAGTGGCTCTGAGGGGCTGCAGAAGCCAGCTTCAAGAGCTGCACTGGACTCTTTGCTCTGTAACTCCAGGCACTGTTATCAGCAACTGGATGAATTCACTGAACTTCTCATTGGTTCACTTCTGCCTCATTTCCCCAGTCTTATTTTTCATGCCTTCCTATTTTCAGGCTACTGAATACCAACACATCCTGTGTTTTTCTTTTTTTTTTTTGAAATATGATAGCAGAACTCTCCTGTATACTTCTTTAAAGCCTTAGTGTGACGAGGTGGAAGAAAGGCAGACTAGCTAGAACATTTGTAAACCTCAACTTTACAGCAGAAAATAAGGTGGATTATAGATGCTGTAGTTTGGTTAAACCAGCGGGCATAACAATTTTGATAATCTTGCTTGTTGCAAAATAGAATTATTTTGAATTAGACTGTTGTTGTGGGTTAACTCTAGTAGGCAGCTAAGCACCTCACAGCCACTCGTTCAGTCCTCCCCCTGCCCAGTGGGATGGGGGAAGAGGAAAGGAAGAGTAAAAGCAAGAAAACTTGTGGGTCAAGATAAAAACTGCTTAATAAGCAAAGGAGAAGTAGAAGAAGAGAGAAAGAAAGCAAAACAGAAATGATGCAAAGGCAATTATTCACCATCTCCCATGGGTATACCAATGCCCAGCCAGTTCCCAAACAAAAGATGACTAACCTCCATAAAACCCTCTCTTCTCCCTTTTTATTGCTGAGATGACGTTATATGGCATGGACTATCTCTTTGGTTAGTTCAGGTCACCTGCCTGGTTGTGTCCCTTCCCAACGTCTTGTGCACCCCCAATCTGTTCAGTGGGGCTGTGGAGTGAGAAACGGAAAAGGCCTTGACACTGTTTCAGCAGTGCAAACACTGTACAGCAATAGCTACAACATTAGTGTGTTTTCAGCGTTATTTTGGTTACAAATGTAAAACACAGCACCATGCAAGTTGCTGTGAAGAAAACTAACTCCATCTCAGCCAGACCCAGTGCAACTGTGATTCATAGTAAATAGTGGCTGTAATCTGCATACTGTGGTATTGTAACATTGGAGTTATTTCAGCTTGATCTTTTTTCAGACACTTCATTAATGCATGTATGAGTCCTGAAAGCAGTTACAGTTAACAAAAGTAACTCTGTTACGAATCTTATGTATTTAAAATTTCTTATATATACATACACATATATGTTTATATATAGACACACATGTGCTACATACCGTTCTTCATATGCATGGCAATGGAAGCATACTTTATGCTTTTTTTTTCCCCTTGACTAATATTCTTTTAGGTTTTCCTACTTGAGGACAAGTTCTGTTCAACTCCCAGCTATTGCAAAGTACTTTTATCTAAGACAGGAATAGGCTAATCTTTCACCTGGAAAAGTAATTTCAGCTGATCTTTGCCAAAAGCCGTCAGGCAAGACACCGAGCAAAATCTGTCACCAGTACAGAGGAGGGAGTAATAACACAGACTTTTTGCTAAGAATCCAAGGATAACTTTATTAAACTCAGTGGAATGGGTATAAACGAAAATTCTTGAGTATGGTGCTCTAATCTTGTAGATACCCATTAGTAGCTTGGTCCAGTCACTACTAAGCCAGTAAAAAGCAGTGTACCATACCTCTGTTATGAGTGTTATCTAGTCCTACTGTTTTGTAGGACTCATCCAAGCATTGCCCTCTGAAACATGAGCCATCGTACAGGGGAAGTTGTCAGTTATGTGGTAAACTACCAGTTTTTCCATACTGGGTCTGAGGACACTTCTGTTCCCAAAGCATACTCCCGTACCAAATGCTGTTAAGATTTTGCCCTTGTCTAACTGTGCCTTAGGGGGAGTGCAGCGTATGTTGTTGATGCTATCCCAGTTAGAGCATGACAATTACTGTTGCCTGTTCTCTTGGCTTTGATTTCTGATTCCTTTGGTTCAGTGATTTCTGAATTAAATATGTCCAGATGTTGTGTTTCATTTATTGTGGGTGCACGTGTACACAAACAAATAAGTGTTTGTGTTACTAACCTTTATGCATTGTAGAAGTAATGGAAACATTTAAGGTAAAACTCTCTAAATGACCCAGTATGATTCTAAAAGTCAAAAGTGTAATAAAATATGTTATTATTCTAGAATACATATATATCTTCTAAAATATGAAAAAATATGAAAATAAATTCATACTTTTAGGCAATGTATATAGCAGTTCTCTACATTCACTGTTACTGCAAGTATTGCCATATGTATCTGTTCATTTATCTTTTTTTTTACAATCTATTTCTACATTTCCAGCATCTTATGTAGCTTTTCTTAAAGCTAAATATATGCTGAATCTATTTTTTACCCCCTTACACCAGAAAAGAAAGACAGAAAGGATGTGTATTTGAATAGTTCAGCACTTTTTTTTTTTTTTTTTTGAATGATGTTTCAAGTCCTTAGACACTGTATTACTGTTAAATTTAGTCTCTTGGAAATGCTGCAGTCTGGTAAAATTGACACAAATATACTATTAACAAAGAATTTATTGATTCACTTACCAGAATATACATTAATAAAAATAAGTCCTCGTCGCAGCTTGAGAAGTATTTTGTGAAAGAGGGGGCACATTGTTAGAAGGACTTTAAAGCTAATTGGTATGATTGTAATGATTTCAAAAGGCTGTTTCACAAAATCATTAAGGCTAGAAATTAATCTTTGAGCTATATTAGCTCAGAGACTTGCACTTTCTTCACACTTTGCAAGCACAACCAAACTGCCATTAACTTCAAGGTGCCCTCCATGATGCTTCATCAGAAAAGTGAATTCATTTAAGAGTTTTGTTTCAGCAGTATGTAGCTATAGACGGAATAGTACCCTATCAAGATTGGCAGAGCAAGTGGCTTCACGATGGATGTGCATCCACAGAAGTCAGAAGATTTGCAAGTCACAGCAGGGTTTAAGGTCACTCAGCTAACTTTATTGCAGCAGTCTGCTTACCTCTGACTTAAAACAGTTCTTCTTAAGCATGATTAAAATGAATATACATGCCTTAATTATGGATCTGGAGTACCTAGGGCAAACACCAGTCCTTCAAATTCCTCTTCCATGAGAACTTAGCAGTTCTCATAACTTCTTTCTGATCTGCCTCATCAGACACATTTTAAGACCTGGTTCCAGGACCACTGTTTTACCTGTCTCTAACCAATGATACTTTATCCCCTTCTGTATACATTTCCTTAAAGATGCACAGGAGTTGATACAGCACCTCTCTGCTTGGCAACTGCTAGAGAGATAGGCAGTTGTAGCAACTGATTCTGTAGATAGTGGCCCTGTGCTATCTCCATTCTGGCAGGAAATTATCTAGACCTCCCCTGTTGGCTTTTCTTCTCTGGTAAACTAGAAACCTCTCTGAAATAAAGATAAGTAACTCTTAAATGAAAAAAAGGCAGAACCAGAAGTAGAAGTAGAGAGAGGTGTCAGAATACTAGGCTAGGAAAATAACCCCTGAACAGCTGTAGAAGAGGAGGGCAGTTTAATTATTCATGTAAATAGACACAATTGTTAAGATTGTCTATTTTAATTCGATTTTCATGGGTCCAAAAATCCTTTTTAGTCCTTAATGACTAGCTTTATTTTTTCCCTACTGTTACTGTAGGAGTACAATCCTGTACTTTCCTCCCATGTGGGAACTTTCTCTCATCTGAAAGGAGCCATCTGATGGTCTGGGGAAGGCTTAGGAACTCAGGGAGTCCTTTGAGCCACCCTCTCTTTGTGTCAATAGCTTACAATATTAATGCAAAAATGTATTTTTTCCTGTGCTTTCTGTCATCTGTGGCTGTTGTATAATACTTGATCAAAAGAGTTTTCTAGGCCTTTAGGAGAAGTATGTATTTTGCCATATGCAAGCCTGCAGAACTACTAGTTACCACTGGTTTTGTTCTTCCGTACTGTTTTTGCTGGCAAATATTGCCATTTTTCTAATGTCATCCTTCTTTTCCTGAATTCTTCATGTCTAAAATTTTCTCCTGGATATCTATCCAAAATTCAATGGGACCATGGGAGCATGCTTAACAGGAAGTTCCAGATAGCAGTGAGGGTGACTTGGTATTTTATTAGAGGATACAAGAGCGGAGAGCAGGACTGATCTAACTTGCTCCGTTTGCCATTCCTCAGACGACTTGTTTACAGAACTGACTGTTCCAGAGGAAGTTTGATAAATTGGAAGAATCAAGACCAAATAGGCTGAATTAACCAAAATGTGCAACATAAATCTCCCATGGCACCAAATTTTGTCCCCAAATTATCCTCATTAAAACAACAGCAAACAGATGTTCTGTGTGATTGACACGTGGCCCTGGGTGGTTGTAATTTATCATATGTACTGAGTTGACACTACTGTCGAGATCTTGCATAAACACAAAATTTTGCCTTTGTATTTTTCTTATATTATCTCAACAGGTATTTGTAAAATACAATCAAGTAATACTGACTAAATATAATAACAATTACAGATACAGATTAGTACAGATTAAATAAAAAAATAGAAATTAAATACAGATTAAAATACAGATTAATTCTGTGTAGTCGCTGAACATGGCTGTTATCAGACTGGCTCAGGCATGCACCAGTGCTGAACTGACAGACAGCGATGTGAAAAGGGCAGACTGATGGACAAGCTCAGAATAACCTTCTTATTGAGGAACTTTGTTACACAGTCAGTTAGCAAACTTTTCCTTGAAAATAAAAAAAGCTTGCACTTTCTAAGTCTTTACAGTCCAATTTAAAGCTCTTGTACATTTTGCTAGTCTGCCGTAAGGTGGATTTGCTCATTCGTTGCTTGGATATAGGTCATCCAGTCAGTGGGGTTCTCTTTATAGGCCTATCATGGAATCGGATTGCTGTGGGATGGTCCTTACACTATTCTGCAAGGTTCAAAAGTGGGCTACATGACCTCAATATCTGTCAGTAGGTTTGTGGGATCAGTAATGTAGAATTCAAATATATCCTTGCATAATATCTTTAGCCCGAGAATTTTTTTTTTTGGACTCTCACATTCTTTAAAATACAACAGAGGAGAATTTCAGCAAGAACACCTCTTTTTTTCCTTTTTTTAAAACTGTGCACAGATATCTCAACTCATTCTTGATCAATGTGCCTGCTGGCTATAAGTTTTTTTTAACATGCGTGGCAACAAACATGTTTTCTCCAGTTGCTTTTAAGATACCAATCCTTAAAGCAGAAAATCATGCGTGCAAACTCTCCTGATAAGAAAAAATCAAAATGTAGGACTCACATGCATATGTGATGATAAATTTGTCAAAGTCATCAAAAATGCATGCTGGCACAGAAAATACAGCACTTACTAAAAACACTAACAGTGTATAAACTAACAAAAATCCCATAAATTCTGTCTGACATGCACTCTTTTAAGAAACTATTATGTTATATAACATTTTTTATATTTATAAAAGATAACATACAATTATAAATTAGAATATGA
>NW_009224990.1:0-5688 GCF_000690835.1 Fulmarus glacialis
TTTTATTTTTAAAATTAATTTTCATTTTAATATAACATCTGTTTACTTGTAAACATTCTGAATATGCCCCTATACTCTCTGTCCTACATTCATAGGTATTATTTCAAAATAGGGGAAAAAAATTGTTGAATCCCTCTCCTTGCAATTTTTATTGACTTAGGATCTTGCCCACCCATTGATAGAGGACCTTCTTTCAGTGCCTCCAGTAATTCTGGCCATCTACATTCATTATCTTTACCTAATCTTCATGCATTAGCCAGAATATTCTGAAATATGATCTCTGGTCTCTGGGAAGGATTTCCAAGGAGAGGGAGGGTCCTCTCTTTCAAAGCTGGACTGGGAGAAAAGAAGAGACAGAAAAAGCTTGGTTATTTCATTGCTTTGGTAGTTCCATGAGCAGATGAAGTTATAGGTCTCCTTTTGGTCTAGTATAAGAAAAGCCTGGGATAAGTCAGTAGCTTCATAACAAAAAGCTTCCTGTTTGAATCTTTCCTTCTGCACTTACTAATCATCCATGTCTGCAGGGAATTAATATTTTGGGGGGTTGATCTGAAGTTTTGTTGTTAAATCCTTATTCAAGACTTCCAGATTTAAAATCCGCAAAAATTTTGAGAGGTTCTCGTAAGCTTTGCTCCCTTGACATTTAGCGTCATGGTTTAATCTAGGTAATGCTTCCAGGTGTGCAAGTAACCACTAAGAGTAATTTTTTTCTTAAGAATTAGAAGGTAGCAAGCACTATCGTCAGTGGAGCTCTTGTAATTTTAAGGAGGAAGTTTCTGCAATCCAATTAATAGGAAATATGAGTAATAAATGAAGGATATTTCTCATAAAGCAACAGTCATCTCCACTTACTGTAGTGTATTTTACATATGCCAATCAGAAATCTCTGCAAGTCTTCGTCTTAGGTTGTAACTCGCCTTGCTTGGCTCTGTCAGGAATGACGTGTGACAGTGGCGTCATTATCTTCCCCCACTCTCCAACTCTTCCTTGCATTTAATGATTTGTGCGGCTCTACTCTGAACTGATCTGGCTTTAAAATAAAACTTTTTCACCCACCATCAGGCCACTTTTTAAAAAAGCCTCATCAGTTCTGGAATCCAGGTCACGCCGTGGCCCCACAAAAAGACATGTAAACACTGTGTGACAGGGAGATGGGAAAATCCTTGTACTAAGGACATATCACTTTTAAAGCCTGAAACAAGTACCTTCAACTTTATGGATTGCTACAACAGGCTTGTAGGGCATGCTGGAGACCATTTTCTTTGAAATTTGCATACTGATCTAATTCTTTCAGCTGGCCTTATAGATGGCTTTTTTCCACCACTGTGATAGGAACAGAGCTTAAACAAACTTTCCTTAAACTCAAACCAACTTTTACTTCTCAAGCCAACTTTGCAGACAGACAGCAGGTCAATAATGCAGTCAGGAACTCAGTCTGTGCCTCTCTCTCAGGCAAAGTAGCTCAGTAGAGAGAAGCCCTCCAGTTTAGTGCCTCAGTTTCTCAGAGCACTTTAGGCATCTTTTTTAGGCTCATGTAACTGTTGTCCACCCCTGGGGAAACTAATGCATGGACGAGGGAGTAGAGAGGAAAATTTGTGCCTCTATCTGGATTTCGGGTGGTGATGGTTGGTATGCAGATGGGCCATGCAGCTCAAGCACCCTTGGAGTTTGGTCTCGGCCTTTTCTTGCTTAAGCATTTGGCACCACGACTAATCAGAAATGGTCGGGGAAACAGGAGAGAAGCTGGCTGGCTCTCTGCCCCAAGAGAAAAAGAACTCTCTGTTTACCTCATTTCCTATACGAAAGCATTCCCTGGTCTTTTTGAGAGATCAGAGAAAAATATATGCATTTTTCTCTTCTCCCATCATTGTGGTTTGAAGGCCTCATTGAAAGCTTATTTGAAGTCAATACTCCCCTGTTGACTAGACTGACATTTGGATCAGGCCTTCCTAGCCAGAAACAAGGTCAATCCCTGAGAGTCTGTGCTTAAAATTTGCCTGGAGCCAAATGAATAATTTGAAAGGCAATTTTCAGTGCCATTGGAAATCATTTATTTTGCCACTCTGAATGGAGTGAAGAGGTGATGTATGCTGGAAAAATAAAACTGCACAGGGGTACAATTGAAACACAATAACCCAAATTTATTGGGGGTAGTAAGGGATAAATTTCACTCCATTATGTAAAAGGTGCGATTTACTTTTGAACACAGCCTTAAGAACGAAGCCACTTTGTTAACATTTTCTTTAGACAGCTCTGCAGGTAAACATTGGATCAAACTCATCCTCAAAGTCCTCTCTGTTTAATATCACTTTCCTCCATTTAAATTTATCATAAGTGAATATAAAGAGGTGGTTCACATTCATTTTCTTAGGATGTACTCAGGCAAGTATAACAAAAGCAGAACTTTTTTTCCTGCAGATAAGGGTTATTTCACACATTTCCTTTCATATTTGTTCAAATGTGTCTAGTTACAAGACTATTTTTGTCTACATCCTGTGCTACCAAGTAAAAACCAAAATGAAAATTAGTCATAGTATGTGAGAATAGGATGAAAAAATGAATGAAAAGGCTGCAACAAGTTGACCTTAAACCTGCTGCTTGGAACAAATTGTACTTAAATGACGTGAAGGTTTTCTTTCAGACTCTAGATTTTCCTTCTTTAGACACAAAAACTATATCATGTCAGAAATATTATTTGCTTTTCACAAAATAATATGATTTAACATTAGATTCATTTTATTTTAAGCGTAGGTGATATTTTTTCATGTTTTATATGCAGAAAAAAACACATAGAAATAATGTACCAAAAAAGGCCATTGTTAGTCCATGAAAATATTTTCAATTTCAAACAAAATTTGTTTCTAAAAATTTGTTTCGGAAAACTGAAGAATGTCCTGTCTCAAGACTGGAGAATGTTCTATTTCAGCAATGTTTCATTTTTGCCCCTGGGCAAAATAATTACTTGGGGTTTTTTTTAATTTTTGAAATTACTTTTATTTTTTGTTTTTTGAGACTTTTAAACTGTTTCAAACATAAATGTTGAGTTCAGGATGATCACAATTTGATATGCTCCCAGTCACATTAATCTTGTAGCAAAACCAAAAGATATCTCTCATCTGAAAGAAAATATGGGAAATGAAAAACCCAGTTCCAGTCCTATCCTGTTGAGGTGTTTGCTCATTTTTATTGAGTGTTGACATCTATAACAAAGGTGGCTTTTTTTTTGCCCAATTTCAAATATTTATCTTAGCATCACAATTGTGAAAAGTGAGCAAATACTATCAATCAGATGGGAATATTGAGATAGAAAACTGAAGTAGCATCAAGTTAATGTTTACTTTGTTCTGCAGTGACTGACTAACCGGACAGCACTTTAAGATTGCTGGCAGACTGCTCAGGCCAGACACACCCACCATGAAGTATCTTAACTGACAGAAGAATATAAAATGAGGGGTGTACTCTGGAGCGCAATGGGGATGAAAATTGTTAGGGGAAATACCATGAGACAGCAAAGGGAAGGTGAGCAAAAGGTGTACTATTCTAAAGTTTTGAAAAAAAACACTTTGAAAGGAATGCTATAGCGTGGACTTAGCTAAAAACAGGACATTTGGATCTTCAGAATCTCACTTTGTTTCTTTTTTTTAGGGGCTAAGTGTTTGAATATCACTTTTTCCCCCCTACTCTATAGCTACTCAATGAAAGCTGCAGTGAACTTGCCTTCATTGAGAAGAGACAGTGGGAGTCCCGTATCCTCCAGCTTCATCTTAAATTTGTGTTTTGCCTTGGGCCTGGAAATGGCACAATTCTTGTCCCCATCCCCAGGGTGCACCTCTTCAACCATGGAGGGATCTATCAAGTTGATGAGATTTGGAAATCTTTCAGGAAACAAGGTTTCACTGTACAGTGCCTGATGAGTCAGAGCAGTTTTATGAAAGATGGTCCTTCTAATATATACTATCAGATGACCATAGGTAGTGACAGTGGTTCACTTTCCTGTATCCCCCATTCATATTTTGTCTTTGAGAATACATGCTATAGACCTGGCTGGAAAATGGATATTCCATACAATTAAAAAAAAAAAATTCCTGAAGTATTTTTTACACAAGTCAGAATCGAAAGCCAAAATAACAACATTATTCAGTTAATTAAAGCTATGATAAAATTCAGAAGTCAGTCAAAATAAACTGCTTGTCTTGTGGTTATATTAAAATTGTCGATAAAAGGTAACTTTATAAGTCAAATGGAAACTTCATTCAAAAAGATGTCAACTTTTAAAATTTTTGCACAAATATTAATGTTCTTTGACAGTTTTGATAAAAGGTGTTTTCCTTAGGGGAGAGATGGAAAGTCCTCACCCATCCCATTTTATTTGGCATGCCTTCTCTACCATCAATCCTGTATAGAAATTAAACATTTTTGAACACATTGACATCTCATTAATCCAATAGTTAAGCAGAGGCTGATGAACCAGGTCCCATTATTCATTATTTGTGATGATTTGTGGTATTTCTGCATCTGTTGTATTAATTTCCTTTCTTATTCTTGAAACCATAGATTTTTCTTTTTCCATGCATGCTACGTAGTGACAGGAAATTTAAGTCATGAATTTGTGAAGTTATAATTTTTCCTAGATTTAAAGGTCAAAAGTCAGTTAGTACACTTTGATATGAGGAAAAAAATCCATCCAACACACTGTTTCATATTGCTTGATATAGATCCTGTTACAGAGAATTCAGGGGAGATCAGGGCCCTGTTGTGATGGGAGACAGGAAGAAGGGGAGAGAGACAGAAAAAAGGTACCCAACATCACTGGAAGGACTAGGATGAGAACCCGCTTTTCTGGAGTGCTAGTTTAAGACTGCAGGAATGAAAAGACTTTACCAGACACCAGGATTTAATTTTCTATCTAAACAAGGAAAAGGAAGATGTCCTGCACTTGTCAGTATCTTTATGCATCAAAAATATATTGTAGGTAGCTTAATAGTGCAGGAGTGAAATCAATGTTTTTTCCAAATCAGAAAGTCTCTGCAGAGTTAAGGAGCAGAAAAGATATTTACATTGGTCATAGAATCATAGAATCATTTTAGTTGGAAAAGACCTTTAAGATCATCGAGTCCAACCGTGAACCGTGAACCACTGCCAAGTACACCACTAAACCATGTCCTTAAGCACCACGTCTACACTTCTTGGCCACCTGGGCACACTGCTGGCTCACGTTCAACCGGCTGTCCTTTTCCAACTCTTCCCCAAGCCTGTAGTGTTGCGTGGGGCTGTTGTGACCCAAGTCAGGGTCCCATCACTTAGCCTTGTTGAATCCACACATGAAAGACCACTTCCTGTATTTAGAACAGCTAACTTGTGATTCCTCTGAAAGCTAAGAAAGGCAAAAGGCCTGCATGATTCTTGAATCATGCAGGAGACAATGAAGGCGAACAGCATCCTGGCCTATATCAGAAATACAAGGAAGAAGGGGAGAGAGACAGAAAAAAGGTACTCCTCCTACAGCAGGAGTAGGGAGGTGATCGTGCCCCTGTACTCGGCCCTGGTGAGGCCGCACCTCGAATCCTGTGTTCAGTTTTGGGCCCCTCACTACAAGAAGGACATTGAGGTGCTGGAGTGTGTTCAGAGAAGGGCAACAAAGCTGGTGAAGGGTCTGGAGCACAAGTCTTGTGAGGAGCGGCTGAGGGA
>NW_009224990.1:5903-9128 GCF_000690835.1 Fulmarus glacialis
CAGGGAAGTGGTGGAGTCACCATCCCTGGAAGTATTTAAAAGACGTGTAGAGAGGTGCTTAGGGACGTGGTTTAGTGGTGGAATTGGCAGTGCTAGGTTCACGGTTGGACTCGATGATCTTAAAGGTCTTTTCCAACCTAAACAATTCTATAATTCTATGATCTTGGAGGTGAACCAAAAATTATAGACTTTGCTTTAATTTAATTTTGAAGCCACTGGACAGAGAAAAGCGTTGCATCCATTTTACTAAAATCTGATTTCAGGCTCCTGATGATGTGGAGACATGCCATGCTGTAATGCAGAGTATTATACATAAATGCGTTGCATGTGTACACATTAAAGAAGCAATTGGGAAGGTTATTAACAGAACAGTTACTATCTACCTTGACAACTGAATTTTGAGACAATCCTGTTCATAAATCACAGCCTTGTTTTTAAACTAACATAATTTAACTCGTCATTCTAAATATGCTGACTGGAGAAAACCACAGTTAAGATTTCCTCTTATTGAAGGGTTTGATTTTTTTTTTCCCTGGAAGTGTCTGGCAGCATTTATGGCTGGCCAGATACATGATCCAGGTGATATATGTGGAAACCTCCGTATAAAATCAATTACATTTTCAAAGGGCAGACAAACAATGTATAGGGAACGGCTATTGCTAGAAGTGCAATGCGTACTAGACAAGTTGGAAAGATAATAACTGGGGTGGCTGGTAAACCAGCTCACTGAATGAATCCCACTGCCAAAATCTAACCTAACTGCTGAGAACAGCAGAAAGATGAGGAAAATTATCTGTTCCTCAGTCTGTTGTGATCTAGTCAAATGCTTCTTACTTGTCCTTACCTAGGGTTTGACTTTTTTTTTTTTTACCTTTTCTTCCTGAGATAGATTTCTTCTAACTTCCTAGATGATGTTACAGGCATTAGGAGGAAGATGAATAAAGGTACTGCCAAAAGAATGGTGCAAAATTGTAGTGAGAAGACTATGATCAGTACCTAGGATCTAGGAAATTACCTTACTTCAGTGCTAAGTTTTTACGTGAACAAGATAGTTACAGCAGGTGAATGAGTTGTCCAACATTGTTATTTCGGAGTGCATAAAGTTTTAGGCAAGTATATATGAACTACAGTTGATCTGGCATGGTAGAGTCACAGCACATGTTCACCTTTCCCTGATTTGAAATTACAGAAGTCTACTCTCCATATCTTAATTTTGCTATGTAAGATAGGTAATAAAATGACAACTAGTCATTAGTAGTTACTGCTTAGGCTAAAACATATTGTTTATGAAGATACACACAGAGTGTCTTCACTTAAGGACTTCATGTAAAGACAGAGCTGATTTCACCTTTTTGTAGTCTGTTCAGACTGTGAATTATCCTTTCTTCAAATGAAATGATTAACTGTGTCGCTCCAACCTATAGCCCCTTTATCTTGATATGTTTTCAGAGCTTCTCTTCCCAGGCATTGTTCTAATCTTTCTTTTGGATAAACCAAAGAGCTTTAGCTCTCCTGTCACTTTGATAAAGCATTGGTTTTCCAGATGCTAAGTTATTCTTATAGATCCTGTATAAACCTTTCCAGTTTTGCAAAATCCTTTTTTAAGAGCGTGTACCCTTTTTTTTTTCTCCTTTTAGAGGGATTGGTACGCCGTTTACTTCTTCAACTTGCAGTCAAGCAGGAAATTGTTTTCCATAGATCAGCATGCAAGCTGCTGTTTCTTACCTTATTAGCAAACCAATAGAGTGGTGGCCTATAAACATGTACTGTTTATTTTTCCCTTTTACAGTCATCTGCCTCCATCTTGTTGTAATTCATCTTCTGCCCATCTGGCTTACTATCTCACCTTCCTCAATGTTTGGAGGGTTTTTTTTTTCTCTTCCTACCATCTCTTCTCTGGTTACATTAACTTCTTGCTTCTCCCCCCTGGTTAGGTTTAACTTCTTTTTCCTCTTATGCCTCCCCAGTCAAAATAAGATTATCAAACAATTTCAGGTAGATAATTGTATGAAAAAGATAAGATGCACTGATTTGGAAATTTCTAAAACTTTTGGTTTATGTGATCATGACTATCAACCAATGCAGATTGAGCCCTCGCTAAAATAAAGGCCGTCAAAGTTGCACCCTATTTTTAAAGTTCTTTCACCTGGAGAATCTAGACTTAGTCCAGATGTCTTCTAAAGTTCAGGATTTAAATTCCAGATTCTCATTTAAAAAATCCGATTCTAACTAGATACATTATTCAGCAATTCTGCATCAATTTTATCTTAAAACCTTGCGTATCACAGTTGCTCAATTTCCAGATTTGGCATTTAGTGAAAAAGAGGACATTTTTTCATTTGCAAGTGAAGACTTGACGGTGAAAAATAAGCTGAAATTCTTCCTCTATTTCACCTTCATCAGCTTCAACAATCTTCATACCCAACTTCATTCTCAATTACATTGGAATAGGTTCTTGGCCAAAATATCTGTCGCACTTGAAGAGCCCAAAGCCATGTCCCATCCATCTTCTCTCCACCAGGTTGCCTCAGAGACAGGCTTTGTAAGCAAGACAAGTGCGCAGTTAGGGAGCATGCTGACGTGTTCTTGAGGATGTTCCCTGGCTCGCAGAAAGTATTGTAGATGGCTGTGATCTCAGAGCTATGCCAAACAGGCAGCATAGATGCATCCTGACTGCAAGTGAGTGAAATTATATTCAGGCACGGAAAAGGAGCAAAAGCAAGAAGTTTGGAAAGGGATCTTATACCTTGTGTTGATGGAGGAGGAGCAGTCAAGTTCTGCTCTTTTCCCCTTCCCATGTTGGCTTTGCAGCTCAGAGAAGAATTTTACTGTAGGTTTCCAAAGAAGTCCAGGGAGAAAAATCAGTAAAAATATGCAGGTGCTGCTCATTTGGTTTTATGAGTAGAACAGAGCTTAAGGTTGCATTTGATAGATAAGCAGTTCTTCCTTTTTCTTTCATCTTTAGCACACAAAAATACAGGATTCAAATCCTTTTCACATTAACAGAAGCTTTCAAAAAGATTAGGATATGTGCCCAAAATGGTAATATGAGAGAGTGTATATTATCTTTCCAATATAAGCTTCTCATATGTCTTCAGTCATGGTTATATATATAAAGGGCTTCTTTGGTTTTTTCCTTCCAACAGCGCTGTGGGATGTGAAGTTACCTTGCTCATTTCATGTATATGCAAAAAGACAGGCAATTTGTCTGACCTATTTCTTTCC
>NW_009224990.1:9142-33027 GCF_000690835.1 Fulmarus glacialis
ATGAGACTAGCTCAAATTTAAGGGGTCTAAAAAATGTTGAAGTTGGATCAGATGCTTTCTTTCTCTGACTTGCATCTCTGCCTTGAAAGCCCACTGTACAGGGTATTTAGATACTCAACTTCTTTTTTGGCACCTTCACTCCTACTGAAAAGAAAGGGATATGTAGATGCTCTGTGTCTTACTGGATATGGGGCTGAAGGTTTTGTTCACTCAGACAGAATTTCTGTGCGGGGATTTCTGCCCCCCCCCAAATCCAAAGGCATGTATGCAAAAGCATAAATATCAGCATGCCTAAGTAGCTCAAAATGAAGAATCTGGTAGAGAATTCAGGGATCTCAACCTTATGGATTTTGTACAAAAGTCAGACTTATGCAATGACTGGCACAGGCTAGGAATGTAGTTCCTACTGGTAAGCTATATAAGATTCAACCAAGGAGTGTAAGCTTTATAGTTATAACAACATCCTGCTATAGAGTTTTATTGAAAAAGCAAAGGTTACTTGATCTGTGGACTTACCAATTTCTCTTTTCCTCCACCATTCCCTATTTGGCTCTTTCTTCAGTTGTGCGACCTTCCTGCCCTTCCCCTCTCTCTGACCTCTCTCTTGTTAACTAGAACTGTGTGAATCATCCAGGCTAACATAGTCCTTTTCTTTCCCTGCTCCCAAGCTGATTTTATTACAGCTCTATGCATTATTCATGTGTATTCAACCAACAGTTTATGCAGACAGATCCTGCTATGCAAGTTGTTCACAGGCTGCTCAGGCAGGGCTAGACGGTGCCTTCAGGCACCACCCCGTGGGAGGCGTGACATGTAAATGGTGCTGACCCAGGAGGCAAAGTGCTGAGAAGCCTCTCAGTCACGCATGGTTGCTTATGACCATGACAGGCCAATGCTGAAGCCTTTCCATCCGCACGTTGATGGCGTGGCTGTCACACTAAGCTGCGCTATAAGAGGGAAGACTATTGCGTCCTTAACTCTGTGCTGTGGATCTGCCTTTGCTGTTTTGTTAGCTTATGTCTCTGTGGGCTGGAAACATAGTACTATGTCTTCTTCTAGCCCCATTCAACTGCTCTGGTCAGGAATGGGAGTCAAATTAAATCAACAGAACTAGAAAATTTGGCCTAAGAGTATTGGGTGTGGAGAGCAGGACAGTGCAGTGGCTACTGGAGCAGGGAGTTTGGGATGGTTTAGGTGGAAGTGAGAGACCCAGTTCTGTGCTTTCCTGGACTACCCATATGGACCCGATGAAATTGTAGAGATCACACCAATGCCTTATGATGGAGAGACTGGTTCAGATACACCGAGGTTGTATCGGGCTGTACCGTTACAGTATTGTGCTCAAGTTGATCAGTCCATTGGGAAGTACAGCATGGGACATGACACTGTGGAGCTGAGATCTCAGCTAGTGGCTCAGCACAACCGGCTATATCAGAGCTACATTGGGTGTGCCTGCAGCCCCTCCTGTAGCCTGCGGTGGACATGCCTCCAGCCATCTGCAAAGGGGCCTGCTTAGTGATTTTATAATGGTTTGGCATTTTGTAGGCTGAGAATTGGCACACATGGGTGTCTTTGAAGCATTTGCTCCAAACACCCACATTTCAAATGTGTGATGGAAGTGCTGTGAGGATCAATACTTTGGAGAGTAAGGGACACTCAGACACTGCTGGTAATGTAGGGCAGAGAAGCTCCTGGACATGTAGTTTGTGTACATGTTCTGTTACCAACCACACACAGGTTTGTGCCCTTTGAGAAAGTACTCTGAAACATTATTGAGAAAAAGTACCTTGATTGACATACCCCTCCTAGGAAGGCAGAAAGACAGGGGACACTGGAAGCCTGGAAAACTGAAAGCTTAAAGGCTGATTCCTATTTCTCTTTTACACACAAGCTTTTAACTGATTTTGTTTTTTTTACTCTTGAACAGTTGGTAGAGTGGGTGTTACATCCAACACCTCTGTGTGACAAATCTCAGCCTACAAAATACTGACACGTTACATTTCATTAACCATATGGGACCTAATTATGCTGCCAGCTAAAATACGAGTGCAAGTCTCAAAGGATCCGTTTGCTATACGTGCATGGGTCCTATAAAACCTTATAGTATGTTTGCCTACACGAATCAGGGAGTTCATTTGACATTTGCAAAATGCGTGGCTTCATCGAGATGTGTAGAGCCTAAGCTTTAACATATAACTGAAATAGAAGGTGAGTTTTTACTCACAAGATGGAAGGTTTTGGGGGAGAAGGAGCAGTGTCAGTATGTGCGTACCGATAAATGAAAAAAATTGTCAAGGTCTTCCCAGAAAGCAGCATTTCAGCATTTTGCAGTCATGTCCATAAAGAAAACTGGCCAAAGGTAGCCAGAGTCCTTAAAACAGTGGAGCACTGCCATCCTCTGCCATCCTTCCATCTGGAACAAAGCGGCCCAGATTTGGCAGTGCTCTCCCTGCCCTGTCTGTCTCGCTGGGATGTCGGTTCAAAGACATGAGCGCTACATAATGCCACTTGCAGCAATTTCATCACGGATTATTTTATCAGGTGGGCTGTGGAAGGTTGGGAGTGAACTCTGTGCAGATTGGATATGAATGCCAAGAGGACTCTTAGCAAGAGGGAAGGAATCAGAATAGCAAAGCTCTAGGTGAAGGAGAAAGGTGAGAGTACAGGATTAAGAGAAACAAAGTGCAGAAATACAACGATGCTTAAGATGAACTGTTTCACTGATACAATTTCTAGATCTGAGTATTTAATCCACCCTAGATCCTCTTCAGAACATGCCATCTACAGGCCCTGAAATGCTTCACAAATTAAATATAATTTTACTACTAGGGAACCAAAGGGGTGAAAGCTGGCATGCTGTGCTGGAGGTCAACCATGGCACCTATCTTGTTTCCCAGACCTCTAGTCTCCCTGCCTATCTTTCATGGTTGATGGTCATAACCTGCTACAGAATGGGAGGTGCCGCGTTGAGTCCTTCCCCTGTTGTTTGTGTAAATTCAGTGGGGAGCACAAGGCCTGAAGTTGTTCTTCAGATCAAAAGTAATAATGCAGCGAAGAGCTCTCAAGCGACTAAATATTTCTGCAGACATAGCTAAATTTCAAGCAAAAGCAAACTATGGAATACAGCAATAACTCAAAACTCTGTTTGCATTTATAAGCAGTTGATTTGTCCTAAATATGTCAAGTAGAAATGACTGAATTTTGCTTTATAAAATGGCTCTTCAAATCGATCATGTTAATAACTCATCATAAGCTGATGGTTTCTCTCTGGCTAGATAAATATTTTGATATGATCATGGTAGAGGTGCTACTAGCTTCATTACATAAGCAAGAAATGACTAATTACTTCACAATTTTGTAGAGGAGTTTGTAAAAAAATCATAACTAGAACTATAACAATATTTGAGAGGTTTTTGTGTGTGTTTGTTCTCTGCTTTAGTGTGAAAAAATATTTTTATAGCATTTTCCTTCATTTTTCTCCGTAGAAAATAGATAAACATCTTATAGGAAAAAGGGAGGAGTTGAGTTTTTTTAGATGAAGAATGCTTTTCAAAATGGGAAGAGTGGGTGCTTGTGCATTGTCATTTTCCGCTGGTGGAATTTGCTATAGTCTTACCACCTACACACCACACCTCTGGACAGCCGTGGGTTAGAGTTCATATGCCCAATGGCTGTCTTTGCTGTCCTCTAAAAATAGTGATGTGGCATCTGCAGTGAAACTGTTTTGTTAATCTGCATGAGTGTGTGAGAAGATGCTCTCACTTCAAAGATCAGCATTTTGCCTGGCATGCAAAATTTATTGAATAAATAATAAGACCGATTGCTTTGGGTTTAAGTATAATCTAAAAAGTATTTGGGGCAACATACTAAGTAATTACATATCTCAGGGAGTTGGTCAGATTGTGAATATCGTCTGTTTATGAGCTTTGCTTGAAATGTTTTAATCTATAAAATGTTGTAATATTCTAAAGTCCATAGTGACGTTTTTGACTCAGTATAATCTTTGCAACTGAAAAGTCTCCACAAAGTTACTGAGTGACACTTTCTGATAGGAATGATTTTCTAGAAAGAAAGGATATTTACTGCCTTCCTTTCAATCACACAGTGCTTTAAAGTTAAGAATAGTTTAAAAATTAATAAATGGTTACCGATTACTTACAAATGACTTATTAGTTAGGTGCCTAACTTTTCTTATAGAAAGTCAGTACCGAAACATCCAGTCCTGCAGTTGAGAAATCTCCTGAGTTATTCAGGAATTCAGTATCAAGCAGAGATCCCTAACCCATCTCTGGATAAAGCAGTTGTGGAAAAAGCACCCCCTACTTAAACCAGTTCTTGGCCCGAGCTCCGTAACCTTGACTCAATGCTGTGCTTGTATGACATCCTGTCATGTACTTCAGCACCATTAAGTGGACACATGCATTGCCAGTTTGTTCAACAGGAACATGAGGATTTCTCTCACAAGCCAAGAACTACTTTTTTTTTTTTTCCTACCATTCTGTATTTCTTTGTGTATCACTGTAATTCTGTTGTCTATTTATTTGCACTGAAAACATTTCCTCTCTCTTGTTATGCATTTGAATAGCACCTAGCATTAAGGTACCCTCAGCTGGTGCCCATATATCATTACAAGTAATTTCTGAAAAGAATTCCCAAATAACACATGCAGTCTTGACTTACTTTACTGTTAAAGCCTGAGTGTTTTTCTTTTGTTGACTGTTTTATCTCTTTAGCCCAGGGAGTGCAATGGAATTGGACAAAAAGAGATGGCAGTTTCAATCCATCAGTGTTGTAGTTTATCCTCAGCCGGTAACTAAGCCCCACCCACCCGCTCGCTCACTTCGTGCTCGGTGGGATGGGGAGAGAGAATCAGAAAAGTAAAAATGAGAAAACTTGTGGGTTGAGATAAAGACAGTTAAATAAGTAAAGCAAAAGCCGCACACGGAAGCAAAGCAAAACAAGGAATTCCTTCACTCCTCATCAGCAGGCAGGTGTTCAGCCATCTCCAGAACAGCAGGGCTCCATCGTGCATAACGGTTACTTGGGAAGACAAATGCCATCACTCCAAACATCCCCCCCATTTCCTTCTTCTTCCCCCAGCTTTATATGTTGAGCATGACGTCATATGGTATGGAATATCCCTTTGGTCAGTTGGCGTCAGCTGTCCCAGCTGTGTCCGCTCCCAACTCCTTGTGCACCCCCAGCCTCCTCACTGGTGGGGTGGGGTGAGGAGCAGAAAAGGCCTTGACTCTGTGTAAGCACAAAGAAGGAACGAAAACATCCCTGTGTGATCAACACTGTTTTCAGCACAAATCCAAAACATAGCCCCATACTAGTCACTATGAAGAAAATTAACTCTATCCCAGCCAAAACCAGCACAATCACGTACTCTGCAGGGTTCTTGTTCAGCAAGTGCTCTGAACCCTTTTGTTATTTCTATTCTATACAGTTCAACTGGCTAAGAAACAGCAAATCAAAAAGTATCCTTTACTGATAGGCAATAGACTTCTGAATGCATGTTTGACAAGTTTTTAGTATTATCTGCTAGAACAAGAACAATGTTGATGAAGGAATTGCCTACTTGCCTTAATTACATGTTTCGTCAAGAACTCTTACTGTGTGTGGCAATCAGCTTATTCATTTTCTTCCTTGCAATGCTTTTCTCTGAGCAAAGCTCCTTGACTCTTCAGTCTTGACTGAACAGAAACAGCTATATTATTGTAAATTTTGTAAAACCAGGACCTTGGAATAAACTTGCTGTTGGAGATCATGGATGGCTAGCAAAATGCTGGTTCTACATATTTGTGTTATTGATATGAAAAATGGTACTTGTAATATGCTGGTAGCTCAAAATTGTATCTGAAAATTATAAGCACCCACATGGAACTTTGGACACTATTCCAGTTCCGGTGTCAAGACCTTATATTTCTCATATTTCTAAGACTAATTCTAGTCTTTTTGAAATAAATTAAACTGAAGCTGTCTGGGACAGGGAATGAAATCTCCCTGGGCATGTGCACATCACTAAATAAAAAAGACCAAGGGCTGAGCTTAAGCAGTGCACTTTCTGTTAACTCACGCTCTGCTTCTCTTCTGGACCACTGCAATTATCCCTATATAAGGCAAATACGCTATAAGGAGGACCGGACCTAAGCAGTGGATGCAAACTAATCTATGTTACTTGTCCTTGTCCTGTCCCTTGTCTAGTCTTCCATTGTGCAGAAGCCCCTGTGTGAACATAAAGAGGCATCATCCTCCTCGTGAGCTTTAGTAGTAAATGTCATGTAATTCTGACTTTTCAGTTGCTATACCTGAAGAATCTTAATTTGCTTATTCTTGAAAAGCTGGTACAGTCTGACCATACCAGACCTGCTTATTTTGAATACTTCATGATTCATACTCTCTCCAACTGTGCCTGGGAATTATTTGGGACAGTTCTTTATGATCCAGGCAAAAATTATTCCAGGGACTATTATAGCAATTTAATGCCATAGAGAATCATGTTTCACTACTAGGAATGTTCTCTGGTGCTGCTTGAATATGTAAATATTACCTTTGTTTCCTGATAAATATTTTTCTTAACCTGCAGGCATGTATTAAAGAAAGCAGTTATGAATACAAGCACAAACACATAGATTTTCACTCCACTCGAATCTTTGCGTAGTCGTCTTTGTTTTCCAGTGATCTTAATTTCTTTGCAGCTTTCTACATTTTGGTGAGATATTTAATAGCTGAAAATGTGTTATTATTAAATGTGCTTTGTTTTATTGGAGTGAATAATGAGACACCAAAAAATGCTAGCTGTGAGCTCACTCAGTTTTAATTAAATGAATATATTTAGTATAAACATTATTGTTTATTGAAAGAGGGTTAATTTCAAAAGAACATGTATCTGACAAATTAAGAAAGATAATGAATTATATAAATTAAACTACTCAGGATCAGATGGTCAAATATAAAGCATAATGAGCACTAAGGCAAAGATGGCTTTCTTATCCAAAGTTTTCATCCCACTTAACAGTATGTATTGGAATGGGATCTGCTGGGAATGGATTTTCCATTGGGAATGGAGGGAAGAGCTCTAAAACCCCTCAGAAAGTTTATTTAGATAATGTATCATGGATATCCAAAATAGTAACAAAGTAAACTTTGTAAAAGTCAAGATGAGTTAAATCTCACAAAGTAAATAAAAACAGATCACTAAAGTCTACCTTTGCTGTGTGCAAAGTTATGAGAAGAACAAGAACAGATTGAGTCAACATTAAAAGTAATTCAATCTTGGCCCTAGGCCAAAACAACCATTTCTTGGCATAGAAGTGGCTCTAGGTGGAAAAGATTTCATTTTTCTTCAAGCTGATAACTAAATTGTCCCAGAGACCGTATCCGCTCAATGGAGAGTCACTTCCAAGGGGTGATTCAACCCTCCATTTTACTTAACCTCTTCTTTAGTGACCTTGGATTACTGCCTTCCTAACTCGGGTACTTTAGATAAGTATTTAAAATTACATGTGCCGAATAACAGTCTTCATAAAGATGAAGACTGTAGAATATGAAGGCAAAGGCAAGTTGACTGGCAGGAAGGAGGTTATGGAAGTGGAAAGGACCACAACTGAAGTGGAAGAAAAACTCTTCAGTAAAATTAAAGGGAGTGTTGGATAATTTGGATCCCAGAGGATTAAGACTAGTGAAATGATAAACTTGACAGCAAGGTCTTTTTCAGAGGGACTTTTAGACCATCTTTTTGGGGTTCTTTAAAGAAAGCATTGTTTCAGGGGTGGCAGTGTAATACTGGAGAACAGCATAGACAATGGATATGCTTTAATGCATGTTTGTGTGGGTGGAATGATCTCATTATTCACAGACCATGTCTCTGTAGTGTGTTTGCTTTCAAACAAACTTTGAAGAAAATGATATGGAAGTAAATGTAAGATCCCAGATATTTTTCATCTTTTTTTTCATAGGATTATTGGTTTTATTTTATTTTTTTCTCCCTAAAGAGAGAAAATGTGGTTTGGGTTTCCTCTGTCTATGCTTGTTAAGTACTGATATAGTGCTACAGAGGAAATTAGAATTAGGGTTTGGGTTTCCTAGTAGTTGGAAAGTGCTGGCATGAAGCTGAGGTGGGCAGGAAACTGGGTGACATGGAAAAAGAAGGTATGACATTGCACAGGGTTCTTCACAGAAATCTTCAGTGATCAACATGGGGACTAGTTTCATGTAATGTTTTTGTAACTGATGTAAGTATAATTAGTTTAATCCCTGGGATTTTCTAATGAAGGAAAAATATTAACCATTAGAAAGGAGAAAAAGAGTAATTACACAAGAAGAATTAGATGGTTTTGGAGACTAGGCTAAAAGAAATTGTACCAGGCACTTAAAATCTTCCCTGCCTTTAAGTATCTAACCTAAATAGTTCAGTCCAGGAGCACAGTCATCCTAAGCTTCGTCTGTAAATCAGTAAGAAATTCTGACACTTGCTAAGGGAAACTCAAGTTTAAGTGGCTTCCAGAGTAGTTCTGAAGTGCATAATGATCTCTATTGACTAAGTTTGAAGCTCAGAGTGATGAAGTTCCTGTCTTGCCTGTCACAAATACTCCTTTTTCCTTAGTGATTAATGTTCATTTCTGTGGTTCCCCGAGAGTTCAACACTTAGGAAGAGAGGGTGCAGGAGAAAAGAGAAACTAATATGATAAAGACATGAAAAAAGCAAATGGGATCTTGGAGAGGTATTTTCAGGAAAAATAGAAGGTTTGTCCTGCTGTACAGGATTCTGTAAATCATCTTCTGATTGTTGCAGACTGGTAGTCATTGATGTCTGGGGAAGAGAGAATCAAAGTGGGGACAGCTGCAGAGAAGGGTTATTAGTGTAATCTGAAGAACACATCATGAAACAGGAGCCCAGAAGACTTGACTTGGTTTAGTGGAGCAAAACGAAGCCTGAATAATATCACTACTGTCTTTAAATACATCACATTGAACGGCAGTGATGGCTGAAAGAAAAATGTTAATAAATAAGTGTAGGTTGAGGATTTCCAGCTCTCAGGTGAATATGGCTCTAGAATAGCCTTACAATAGAAAATTTTTTTGTCCAAACTGCAGCTGGTTTTGAGATGAAATTTAATAAGTTTATGAAAGTTTGTTCACATGTCACTGTGTCACCTGGGTCAGCTGGAGTCACCTTGGGAGGCCGTTTATCAAGTTTACACCTACAGTGCATGCATGATCTTCAGCAGTATATGCATATGTATTTTGGAAGAAACAACCAAATTGAGGTGCATCTGAAAGCATATCCCCAGAATCTTTGAAAATAACAGCAAGGAGAAAAAAATGCTTATAAGAGCATTGGCATGTTTAATCTTGACGAAGACAGTAAGACATAATCAATTTTCAGCTTAGCTTAATTTCACTCCCCAGAAGAAACATTGGCATTAACGACCGTGGAAATGAGCTGAGCTACATCGCTGCAAATAGGGGAAGAACAGCAACTGGATGCAACACACCCTGATAAATGGAACAGAGGGTATACAACCTGATGTTAAAATCTACACCATCATTCAAATAAACCAATGGTTATGCCATGTTCAAGTTAGATAAGGAGGCAAGAAAAATGGCCTGTTACTCAACAAAGTTAGCTTAAGCAGAGGTAATTCCTGTGGCTTGTTCTTCATTCTCCTGTCCCCTTCTCTTTTTGAACTCCAGTGTGCAATAAAAAAAGAAAGCAGGATTGAATGGAATGTAGTTTTGTACATAGGGGGAATCTGCAAATTCTAAAGGAATGAACTAATGGATTTTGGTCTGCCTAGTATACTAATTACAAATTAGAGGAAAAATCACTTGATCAATAAAGGAATAGATTCCAATTGGGGACTGACCACACAAAGAAACAAACAAATAAACAAACCCCACACACCTGAGATATATCTTGGTGTATTCCTAAATGGCCAGAGACTGGATGCTTTGCAACTATCTTTTTATAAAAGTCCACTACTATTGACTGCATCAGAGACTGGAATCTCATTGCCCAAGGTGAGTGCTTTCCTCAAAGTTGTATTCTTGCTCTTCCCTGGGCTCACTGAATGTTTGAGTAATTTATACAAAGTAAAAATCTTTGGCTGGAGAGACTGAAGGAAATCCACACCATCGTACCTTACAGCTCCCACTGCTAGGAGATCTGCAGTCTCTGCTTCAGCTCAAGCATGGAGGGAAATGGAAGCTCACTTCTCACGTGGGGATTATTATGCCTGAATCACGTGTGAGAAAGGACTGACGCTGCTAAAGTGAGCAACCCCAGGTAAAGGTTTTAGATGAGACCCTCAAGTAGAGGGAAGGGCTTTGATCTAGCTATATCAGGTACCTTCATCCTTATGCAGGGCAGGCCCTTTATAGTATTTTATGCTGTCTAGTTGGGGTAATGGTCAAAGCAGAATGTTGATTTTGGAAGCTCTGGGTGGCCTCTTCCTTGCACTGCAGAAGAAGTCTAGATGGTTAATTCTAGGCTGGGGTAACTGGATAGCTGGATACCTGAATCCCTTTTTGCTTGTTTGTTCTCTTATCCAGATGGGATCACAAGTGTTACCAAGGGCAACTACCCTTATATATTTGGCTTTTTTTAACCTAGAGGATGGTAAACCTTGCAACAAGTTCCCCAGGGAGGTTGTAAAGTCTTCATCCTTGGAGGTATTCAAAACTTGACTGGCGGAGGTTGTAAAGTCTTCATCCTTGGAAGTATTCAAAACTTGACTGGAAAAGGTCCTGAGCAACCTGATCTAAGTTGCCCCTCCTTGGAACAAGGGGTTGGACGAGATGACCTCCAGAAGCTTCTTCCAACTTCATTCAATTCTCTGGATTAATTGTTGTATGGGGGAAAAGCAAGGAGATAGATCACAGTGCATTTTGACTCATCTTAATCTTATTCCTCTCTTCTCCTAATGTAGTACTTCAGATATAATACTCTCTCAACAGTCTTATGAGGCAGACAGCGATCTCCCTTTTTGCAGGATGGAGGGACACAGGGTGAGGCGGTGGTCATTGGATATTTCTAAATCACGCTGGTGGAGCAGGACTTCTGAATCCCAGACTAAGTCTGTGTCAGCCCTTGTTTCATGCAGTAGGATATAACTACAATTATTAGAAACCAGAAGCAGGTGGAGTCCTGATCTCACTGACGACACTGTGGGATGGGAATGGCCATGAACTGTTCCAAAGAGGGGTAGGGCTGCAAGTCCCATATCTTCCCCACTGAACTGTGTCTAAATTAATGTGGGCAGAGTACGAACTTTCTGCAGCAGATCCAGAAAGGTCTCCTCACAATGTACTCTGGGCAATTTGAGGTAGGTGGAGGAAAATGAAGTCTATGTTCCCTGTGTCTTGTCACGAAAGAGAACATGCTCCTTTAGAGCTGAGCATGTGAATATAAACAGTGCAGAGTTATGTAGGCCTATGGTATCTTTCCTGGGTATCAAACAATAGTTTTAAAAGCTAAAAAGAACTTCAAGATGGGAGGTAAGCATATTGGCTGTGGGATGATATGTGATGCCAATATGTTGCTAAGTATTTTTGAAAAATTAACCTTTGATTATTTTTTGTAACACTGGAAATTAAAGTTGAAGTAAAAAAAACCCTCTATTTTTAACCGTTAATTTTAAATAGATTTGTGTTATGAGAACCTGACTTATGTTGTGTGTTTACAGACACTGTGATCAAACTGGTGCAGAGTGGGATTGTTCATCCCCGACTCTCAGGAAAACAAACTAGAGCTTTTATGGACATTGCAGCAATACAAAAGGCTTTCATATCAGGACTACTGTGTGTCCATTTGGAAGCCTGTACATTATGAATGTGTACCCATTCATAGGTGTGTGTAATCTAACTCTCTAGCTACGTGGAATGACTGTGTGGTCACTCGAGGTCCATACTCTTACATGAAAGGCAATGTTATCAGTGGTTGTACCAGGAGCTATACTGAAGATTTCTGCTACCTTCGTGTATCTTGCAATGATTCACTGCTGGTGATTTGATTTTTTTTTCCCCCTGACAAATGCAGTCAGACAGCAAGCAATATTTCACTGTGTCAAGAGACCTAAAGTGGATTCTAGCATGAATAGCTGCTGTTCACAGAAAAGCAAAGATCTATTTGGATTTATCTATGATGAGTATATTTAAATAATCCGGTAGCTGCAAACTAGTTAACTTTTACGAGTAAGAAGTAGGGCGCATATTTTTATAGACCCTGTATTTTCACATGTTTATATTAATAAATAAATATTCACATATGTGTTATGTGAAATGATTAGGGTCTGTTCCAAAGCTCAAAGAAATTGCATGGCACTATTTATTATATCCAAATACATATATGCAAAAAAAGATAAATGTATATAAGGAAAAGGAAATACAGAGGAAGTGATGATGTATGTTCTGTCTATTTTTCCTCTCCCTCATCTGCTCTTACTGTCCAGTTTTACAAATGTGGAGGCAGAGTTTCCTCTTCCCTAGGTTATTGATTAACTGTGTGAAGGGAAGCATACAGCCAAATTTCATCCCACCCTCTGCTCAAATGAACAATGTAGAGAATATGTTAAAGATTGTTTTCTGTGTATTGCTGAAGACATGCAGTTTCTTTACCTGCTCACCCTAAGACAGGCTTGTGTGTTGTAAGTTTTCACACTGCTCCATAGATTTAAATGCCAGAAGAAACCCATCTGCTCAGACACTCAGACCTTCTGCATAACACAGGTCACGGAATTTTGCCCAGTAAGTCAAGCAGTGGAAGAAATCATTCTTTCCTCTAATGCGAGTGTTATCAAGCCCATGAACTTGTGACTAAACCAGTGTATATCTTATTGAAAGACATTTGGTCTAAATGTGAGGCCTCCAGGAGATGATTAATCAGCTACATCCTTTAATTATGTTGCAACAGTTAATTACTCTTGCTGTTAAAAGTTGTCTTGCTTCCAATCTGAATGTGTCTGTCTCCATGGAGACATTCTTCTATGGAAAGAATAGGGCACCGTGACCTCTCTCTTCATAGAGGTTTCTATTTGTTGTCTTTGTAGATTGTTTGTCTTAATCTCAGGCTACAATCGTCCCGACTGATGGATGCGTCCTGATAGCTTGGTGTAAATACAGAGCTCCTCTAATCAATGCAAAAAAAGTGCTTTAGATTTACATGAGTATGAGTGATATCAAAATCTGGCTCTCGCAGTTAACGTGCTGCTTTTTACAGCTAGAAGAAATCCGTGTCTGTAAAATGTGCTTCAATTTGGCTTCTTCTGAACCAACTTAGTGAAGGTTTCCAGTTTTGATTTCCATTCAACTTGGCTATCAGCCTCGGGGAGGGGGAGGTGTTCTTGCCAAATCATAGATTTCACCTTCATAAAAGACATATTGAAGAAGAAATTAATCTTTCTCGGGGAGAGGCTTGCCTTTTACTGATACCAACCTAATTTTATTATGCTGTGATGTCAGGGAGCAATTAGTCAGCAGTCAGTACTGATGGCTTGAGGAACCTGCTGAAAATAGAGATTGACCCCTTTATTTTATTAATTATTTTCTGCAGGTGATTTCTTTGCATCACTTACTTAAGGTTTTGAAATCTGGGATTCTGAGCCAAAGACTACTTGAGGCAGTTCATGACACACTCCTGCCTTCTCCTTCTTTATCAGCAGCTCCTAAACACACACTTACACCCTGTTCAAGCCAAAATCAGTTACTTTATGTGATCCAAGACTTGGGAGTTTTGACATATGTCTGTCTCTAAGCTTGACCAAATCATATTTGGCTATGCATATTTTTCTTCTTGTTAAAACCTGTTTAAAATACCAGAATAATGAAAAATGTAATGAGTGGTTTAAAAATCCAATTTTACTGACCTGGGGTACACTAGATGATAGCATTGATTAGTGACAGAGATGTTCAGAACTGATATACTTTGCATTTACTCTTACTCAAACACCATCTACTGTCTGCATGAGGAGAAAAAGACCTCAAAACCAGCAGCATACTGGTTATAGGATCCTGTGCTGGAAAGCGTATGGAGCTGTTTTCATTTATTATGCTCCTCAGTGTCATCCCACCTAATTCCATGCATTCTCTCCATGGAGACGAGGGGTTTGATATTGACTCACATATGTGACATCCAGGGAATTTGTGAATTGGAGTCTAGGCTAACTTCTACTGCCCATGCTCACATAACATCCTAATTCACTAATGATTTCAAAGGCATTGAGGAAAATATTACTCCTTGTTAAGACTGAATAAGTCAGTCTGCAAATTGGTTAACTTTTAGCAACAGCACTTAAAAAATACCAGTTGAAAAATAATGAGATGCCTAGAGAAACAGAAATAGCCTCACAGCATGTAAATGAAGGCCTGTTTGTCCCAAGTTGTCATGTCTGGTAGTGTCTCACAGGTCATGTTTCAAGTGAATCCTGTGGTTGGATAATCTGTACCCTTATTGGTCTTCCTTTGGTTTCTAAGTGGTAGAAATCATCTGATGCCAAGATGTACTCCAAGCATGCATGCAAATTCAGGGGTGGAAAGGTGCAGAGAGTGGTTCGTGTCCTGAAGCATGCCCTGAAAGAACTAGGGTGACCCCAAAGTCCTTTCTGTCTGTCAATTCATCAGATAAATCTCTATTTGTTTTAATACCTTCAGATTTCTGTAAAGTACGATCATTCTGACTGTTAGTTCTCTCTACAGATATTCAGCCTTTAGCTTAAACTCATTAAATTCTTGACCCTGGTGTCTAAAATAATAAATACGGCATGGAAGTTTTTTCAGGTCTTCCCTAACTTTTCAGGAAAGTACGAAATATGGAAGTCAGGAGGACTTAAGATAGTGAGCATTTCACAGGTTAGATTGTGTGAGGCATCCACACTTAGTGGTGGAGGTGAATGGCGAACCTGAGGAGGAGACTGGGCTCAGGGAAACTTCCCCTGCTTCCCTGCTGAAAATAGGAAAATGGTGAACTCTAGGGCTCTGGGGAGTGTTTGCAGGACAAGGTGGAGTCATGAAAGTGGTTTTTTTGTTTGGTTGGTTGTTTTCCTTTCTTTGCAGCATTGAGATTGTAATCAAAGTCTCTTTGTGAGCCCTGGAACTAAAAAGGTCTGATTTCCTCTCCAGATTTTTGTTTTTCTCTTAACTCCTCTCACTAGCCCTGGTTTGGTACCCAACCGAGTGTCAGCTGGTTCCTCCATGCAGGCAAGATGCAGCACATGGAGTGTTATCAACAGGTGCTGCTGAACACAGCAGAAAACGGCTGAGCCCTGCCTCCCTTTTCCTTGGCAGAGGCGGTGATTTGGGCAACTCTCCTCTATCCTGACACTGATTTTTGTTTCATGATATTTGTGGGAACACTTAGCATCTTTGTGACTTCCATCTTTTTTTTTTTTTTTTTCTGATGTGGCTGAAATTGGCCAAGAGGTAATTAGAAGGGGATTGACAAATACACTATGTCTTCTGAAGAAAGCAAGCTACAAGTATTAGAAAGTCTTTGTGGGAACAGAATAAAGAGTAAAAATGTGTATCTTTTCTGGGGGAAAAAAAAAAAAAAATGAAATTTTGAACTTCAAAGAAATGCATTTTGAAAGTGGTGCTTCAGGTGGGAAAAACAGTCTTAAACTTTTCCACTATTTGAATTCATTTAATTATAGTGTAGCCTTTAAGCCTTAACTGTGTTTCATTTTCATGGTCACCTAGTATCATCTCTGGGTACCTATAGGACAAATCTTTGTGTTCATAATTTCTGCATCAAGTTATACATTTTATTATCAGATAAAGCAAAATTACTCACAGGAGTAAGGCAACAAGCGCTTATGTGGTTTTTTCTATCTCAGAAAAAATGTCTGTTAATAAAAAAGCATTGTAATGCCAAAAGTTTATTTTGTTTCTTAAACAGATACAAATTGGGGAAATTATTGATACATAATTGTATTTCATTTAAGTACTTCAGAAATTAAGAACATAAAACCTTTTTTTTTTTTTTTAAATAAAACAATATTAAAACAATGTTATTGGTAGCTTTTTATTTGCTAATAAAAAGGACCTGTCAAGCCAAGACTTACAGTGGGGGAGATTCCAGCACTTCTATTCGGATCTACCTATTCCAATCTTTATTTGGTTTCACAGTGAAGAATATTTTTCTTATGCAGAGATGGGATTTCCCCTGAAGCAACTTGTGCCCCTTGTCTCTTGTCCCATTATATGGATTGCTGTGATGAGAGCATTGCCATCTTCTCTGTAATGATCTTTTAGGTGCTGGAAGACAGTCATTAGATCCCCCTGAGCTTTCTCTTCTCTAGGCTGAATAAACCCAATTCTTTCAACCTTTCTTCATATGTCAAGTTCTCCAACTTCCAACCATCTCAGTGGTCTTCCACTGGGTGTGCTCCAATTTTTCTGTTTTTCTTCAGCTAGGGGGGAACTAACATTGGGTACTCCCAACAAGTTGTCTTCCATCTCTGAAGTCATCCATAGGCCCCTTTTTTGGGATATGAAAATGTCACTTGTGTTTGAAGCCAGCAAGGGACAAGATGGATCCACCTTTCCTCCTTTTTCTCCCTTTCTTCTATTCCTGTCTTTCTCTACTTGAATATTTTGGGGTCTGTTTTCATTTGTGTTTTATAGCATACACCATGGGTCTAATTGTAGAAAATACTTACAAATCAGAAACAAAGCAAAATGTATTTTACCTTCCTTCTACTAATTTATCTTTAGGACCATTTCCATTTTACTTAATAAAAATAAGGACATTTTTCATGCAACTTTTTTCAAGGTTTATTGCATTGTTATTTGTCACATTTTTTCACCACAGTAAATACATATACATCTGAGGTATTTTCAAATTATGTGGGAAGGCAGACGTATCATAATGGTCTGATCTTCAGTGGAGTGTATTTAGTGACAGCTGAAAGCATTTGGCAACTTCCGGGGTAGAATCTGTAAGAATTAGTTGAACAAAATCTTCCCTGTCCTGGATCATGGTCTGGCTATTCCAGGATATTATTTATAAATGTTGCTATTAAACGTAGCAGAAGGTAAAAGAAATGGAGCTGTGAACAAAAGCAGCCTTTGCATTTCAGTTGTGGCTTGCAACATCTCTTCTATTTTCAAAACACAGAACCTGATTTCATTATTTCATTGCTTGGTGATAGAAAAACCTGCCCCTCCGCCCCCCTGCCGGGGCTATTCTTACCATGACCCGGTAGAAAATATTGGCATCAAGGACTTTTCCCATGCAAGTCCCTTGCTGGGGCTCACCTCCTTTTCTATAATTAGGAATCACACTTTCATGTCTCTTGATTTTGTTTAACAATTATCAGTGTACTCATTTTTGCAGAAGCAGAACAGATTAATTGGTCATTGTTTCTTTTCCCACTTAAATACTGTAGCGACACAGACATGAAGAGCAGATTAATATCTGTGCACTCATATGCACGAAGAATTTCTCAGAATGTACTGAATTGCTGCATGGTGTCGTACCGAGTCATGGTCTCAACAAACCATCAATAAAGTACGTTGGCTTGTATGTCTTTCATTGTTCATGTGCTGTAATACATTATGCTTTGTAACCCAACTGTATGCCAGAGCTCTCTATTTGCAGTGCCTACTCAGTCAGTGTAACAGGTCCTTTCAGCCTCTAGTTCTCTCTAGAAAGATCTTGGACACTCAGCTCATCACAAAATGACTGCTTGCCGGGAGGAGAAAGAGTGAAAACTCATATTCGTTTTAATGCTGTTACCGAAACTGAGCATAGAGGCTTAAACTAAATCTCTTCTGCCTTTTCTGCCTTTTTCTGCATTGCACATCTGATATGTCTGCCAGGGTGACAGGCAACATCTTTGCAGACAGGGGGAAGGTAGCAGATATTACCTCCATCTAACCCCCAGTTTCCACGTTCCAGGATTCAAAAGCGATGGAAGTACAGGAGATGAAGAGTAATGGTGCTGAAGTGTCACAGTAGACACATCTACGCATTGGAGTAGATTAGAAGCCTTATTCAAAGACCACTGACAGGCTGCTTGGACCCCATCAGGCTTTGGGCTTGGCCCCTGTCCCTGACAATACTGTAACGTGCCAGTCATTGTGATGTTGTGCTGAGGTCAGTAAAAACCTCATACAAGATTCCTGAGGATTTTAGGAATTTCTCTTAAAACAAAAAGCCCTTCCCTTTTAAGCAAGGCTTGATTTAGGTAGTGGTGTGACCTGGCTGTGTGCTGTGTGAAACAACCATTTCTCTCGCTAGCCTCTGGAGTACACTGCTTTTGATGTGTTCACCTATTATTTACTGAATCGGTGGAGTGATATTTGACAATGTTTGGATGATGGCAAAGAGAGAATCACGAAGATTAAAGATGACCTTTTAAAAGACTCTGTGAGCAAGATATGCACCCATGGGTTAGTGCTAAAAGGGACTGAGAGCCGTCAACATCCTGTGAAGTCCCTGGGAATAAAGAGAGCAAGGCTTTCTTCTTTACACCAAGTGCTCAGCACTGGCCAAGACCTTGCCCAAGGCAGGGTTTCCCCATTGTTTCTGCACTTACCTACCAGCTCACGTTGTGTAGACAAAGTTGATGTGTCTAGAAAAATACAACGTAAAAAAGAAAACCACTTATTTTTTCTGAGATTTCAGAAATTTGGGTTAGGCAGAAGTTTGCAAAAGTTCAGACACACTTAAAACTAACTGTTATTCTTATTTCTTAAAATGGATTGTATGCATCCATCCAGTTCTCAAGCACAGGAAATTGCATTTGTTCATGATTCTGTTTGAAGAGACTCTGTACCTTGGAATTAGCATGGCGGCTTGTTCTGACTGTGGTGTGATATTCTACATCAGACTTCTGCCTTAAATAAGGTCAAAAAAAGGTGCCCTATGCCAATACTTGACATGTGAATAGAAGACTCCTGTCAGCACAGATGCAGTCCCAGCTGCATAGCTCAGCTGTTCTTGCTGATGGATGCCAAATGGTGTGGTGGAACAACATATAAATTAAGATCCCGCATATATGAATTAAGTATTGATGAATGGAGCCATCCCTATGAAGCTCCCACTTTCTTCTAGATGACAGATCCATTTACATTTAAACAATGCTTAGACTTCAGCTTTGACACCTTTTCAGTTTAAGAAACTGTTCTTGCAGTCCCGGATGCTGTGACGTGGACTGTTTGGCGTACCTTTTTGAGTAGTCATACCACCCAAGTCTTTGCCAGCCCCATCCCAGATTCAGCCCCCACCACAGGCACTCCCCTGGCTCCCAGCTGGCTACCGGAGGAACCGGCACCTGATTTCCACCGCACATGGTGAAAAATTGCCTGAGTGTTTACCTCTAGGGCAGTACTGCCAGGTATCTGTTCACAGTGCTGCAAGCTATGACAAGAGACTATATAAGATGTTCCCCATTACTTGCTGCCATGCATTATTGATGCCGAATATCATCAGAATGATGTTAACACAATTCTGCTCTGCTCCAGCTTGCTGGCACCAGCCGGTATAACATCAGCAGTGACTGTTGCTGTATCAGTCAGCCCTTATTTCTTTTTTCCTTTTAAGTTTAGTGGTTAACTCTGCTTCTGCTTACGGATGCTCACACTTTGCTCACTGGAGTACTGCTCTGACATTCAACAGTCACTCAAATGTCTGGTGCTGAACACGAGTGATAACCTGTGCAGTACTGGGCACTGCTGGGTATTTCCAGATAGAGGAAACCGGCTTTATTTCATTGTGGGGCTATTAGGAAAACTGCTACGCAGTTCAGGGAGCTTTGGAGAACCTCTAACATGTCCCTTACCCTGAGGTACTATCCATGTGTTTTACACATTCTTTTTAATGTATGGTTCAGTTGCATAATTAGAATTTAAAACAGCAAAACAGAAGCTGAAAGACTGGAGAGGGGAAAGAAAAGAGGTCTGAAAAGCCTGGAAAACTTCCCCTGACACAGGACCAGCTGAGATGAAATCTCCAGCAGCAGGGATGGATGGTGAGTGCAACACTGCCATCTCTTGAATACCCTTTGCAAGATCTGGTTTTCCACTGATTTCTTTTACTCAGTGGAGCCCAGTCAGGGCTGCAGCTCCACAGCACGCATCCCAGCATGCCGGGTGCCGCAGCCTCCCTCTCGAAGGCTAAGTGATCTAACTGAAGTCCAGACACGCCGAGAGAGGAAAACAAACAGCAAAAAGGCAGCCAGGAAATAGGAGGAAGCTGATGGTGGTCTGTTGCAGTGTTATGTGAAACGAGGTTTGTTTCTCAAATCTTTTTCCGTAGGTTTGGCGTTTTAGAGTGTACAAGGATAAGGAGACCATTAGATCATCTAGCCTGGCTGTCTGCCTATTGCAGTGTATTCAGGGTTTTTTTTGCACTGGGCCTTGGAGCTTGTTATGAACTAAAGAGGAGCTTCTAGAAAGGTGTCAGAGCCTGAACTGAAAAATGAACAGATTGAGAATCTCTTGGTGGTTTGAGTTACCCTCATTCTTAGAAATGCATGTGTAATCTGCCGTTAGAATATGTTCAGCTACAATTCACAGCTACTGCCTCCTTATGCCTTTCATTGCCAAAGTTGCAAATACCTGGTATTTTTACCTCTGTGAAAGTATTTTGCATTATAGACATGCTCTCAACCTGCCTTTTGCAAACCGAACATGCACTTCAGAGAAAAAGAAACCCAAAACAAACAGCATATACAAACCTACCACACTATTGCAGCCACTTTACTGCATAGCTTCTGACACAGCTTTCACCACCCAGTTTAAGCTTGATATTCTTCAAAAGATACTTTCTGTCCTCTGTCACATACTCTGATCATAGTAAAATAATTACTGTGATGATACTTAAAATACTGGTATATGAATTTAGCAATCCCTGGAAGGAATGTCCCAGTTTGATACATCAAAGTGATTCCTTAGGCTCTCTGCAGATTCACAAGCAGACTCTGAAAATATTCTTTAAGTCTTTAACAGCTGGAAACTGTCTTTTATAAATGAAGCAAAATTTAAAAACCCAGAGTCTCTGGCAAATGACTGAGAAGCTTCCTGGAACACTTACCCTGAGCTAGTGCCTCACTTTCCCCATGAGGGCAGAGCTCTTACTTTGGGAAATACTATGTTAGCTAGCGTAAAACTAATATCACGGTTTTACTTTTTGATACAAATGAATGAACTAAATCATCTGTCACACTTCCTTAGCCTTAATTTGTCCTCATGCAAATAGATTAAGGTTGTATGCAAAAGAGAAATCATATACAATAACAGTGAGTTTATCTATTTACTTCATTCCGGTTTATACTGTTTAGAGGCCTTGGGGAAAAAAATCAAAATCAATTTCTCAGTGAATTGAATTGACACTCTTTAATTCTGAAATCCTTTTTGTCTCCCAAATCTCCTAACTCATGATTTTTAGCATCCTAACAATTCAGTTTACACTGCTTTAAAACTTGATCCGGCACAGCTTTATTCCTAAACTTTAATAATGAAATGACTATTACTTTCTCCATTCTACACATCACAAAGGTGCGCTGAGTGACATTTGTCTAACATCATCCAGTGAGAGAAAAACAAAAATTTTACCTGCAGTTCAGATTTTTCTTGGGTTTTCCGCCATGCTTCTCACAGTGGTTTTAGAATGCAGAATAGCTGCTTTGTGCAGATTCATTTCATACCATATTCTTCCAAGCCATCAGTCATAGAATCATAGCATCATAGCATGGTTTGGGTTGGAAGGGACCTTAAAGATCATCTAGTTCCAACCCCCCCTGCCATGGGCAGGGACACCTTCCACTAGATCAGGTTGCTCAGAGCTCCATCCAGCCTGGCCTTGAACACTTCCAGGGATGGGGCATCCACAACTTCTCTGGGCAACCTCTTCCAGTGCCTCACCACCCTCACAGTGAAGAATTTCTTCCTAATATCTAATCTAAATCTACCTTCTTTCATTTTAAAACTGTTACCCTTCATCCTATCACTACACTCCCTGGTAAAGAATCCCTCCCCATCTTTCCTGTAGACCCCCTTTAAGTACTGGAAGGCTGCTATAAGGTCTCCCCAGAGCCTTCTCTTCTCCAGGCTAAAAAACCCCAACTCTCAGCCTATTCTCGTAGGGGAGGTGCTCCAGCCCCCTGATCAGCTTCATGGCCCTCCTCTGGACCTGCTCGAGCAGGTCCATGTCTTTCTTATGCTGGGGGCCCCAGAGCTGAACACAGTACTCCAGGTAGGATCCCACAAAAATGGAGTAGACTCACCCAACACACAGTTGCCAACATTTTTACTAGAAAGTAAAAAAAAAAAAAAAAAAAATCACTTGTAGTCAATTTCTTAAGTAGCTATTCAAAACACCCAAACAAAAAACCTTTAACTAGAACAAAATGCACAAGCATCTTGAAGGAATGCAAACTCCCACAGGGTGTTTTCTAGGGAGTAAGAAGGTTAAATAACCCTTTTCTTTGTACTTTCTTTATCTGGATCCATATTTTTGATTCAAACATTAATTTGCAGCTCCTTTTTGATTGATATATGGATTTTTTGTTCTGCCACCTGACTATAAGAGCAGAGAGACTTAAAATTCCAGGCTCCTGGGTAACTTTCTCTATGCTTTTCATCTCTCCAATCACAGTAGCATGTCCATATTCATGCACTTAACAAACACAGTACCATGTAGCAAACTTATATACATTTGTACTAATTTGTCTGAGCTGATGACAAATTTTAGTATGACTGACAAATTTTCAGTGATATCTTAACTCACCTTTTGCACCCATCCATTGCAGGGTAAAAAGCAAATGGATTTAATAACGTACAGGACATTTCATTATTTTTTAAGATTAAAAACAAAGTAAAAAAAGAGAAAACTCACTGAAACTGTAAGCTGGTTTTTAATAAGCAAAATCAAACTGTTCTTTGAGGGGTTTGTTTTTTTCTCTCACAAAAGCAGTTTGATAAATGAAATAAGCCAAACAAAAGCTCTACCATATATGGTATCAGAAAAATAAGGTGAGCAAGGGAGAATTGCTACTCTCTGATGTTCTGCACCAAAATTCTCTTTGTAATGTAGTTCTTGAACATAAAACTCTGGTGTTTGTATGGACAACTTGTGCATTATTCAGTGGTATTTCCTTACCTCCTTATAGTGCAGCTGAAAGGATGCTGAAGGCATGATGAGCTGCAGTTCTATTTCTTGGCAGGGCGAACAGCTAAATTGTGCATGTTCTGATGCTCAGACTGACAAGTGTGATTCTGCTGATGTTGCTTGTCAGAATTCTTGATAGTATTGCCCCAGTGGTGGGACTGATGGAGTAGAGTCACAACATCCACATCTGTAGAGGAAGACTGCTGGTACTAAGGACCAGATGTCAACACTGTAAATATCAATTTGTTTGTTTTTTTAACTTGGGAGTAGCTTTCCTCTAGTCCTAAAGGGTTAATGCCCATTTGTGCTGGTGTACAATAAGTGTGCTTTTGGAGCACACCTTCCAGTTTAATTTCATTCAAAAGGAACCCAGCTGTCATACTCTCTGAGCATATCACCATGTAAACCAGACCACAATAAAAGGGGAAAATTGGGAGATTTACTTCAGAAGTACACTTTTAGTCTGAACTAAATGTAGACGCATCCATTATTTGCTAAGAAATATCTGCTACAGAGTGAAAAAATACCCAGTTCCTTCTGTACTTATTAGAGGTATTATTCAGACAGCAGAAAATGAGAGCCTTGGATTTCTTTTGTAAGCTGTCAAGCCAATCTTGCCAGCAATATCTGTTCAGATGACTTTGGTAAACCAGCTTGACAAGTTGTAAGGAAGTGAGAGCAGTACAGCATAAATATCAGTGCATTTCTTGGCCCTTGCCCCAGACTGCTCTCCTTCTGAATTGGCCTTTTCCTTTTTCTCCAAGGTTCAGCA
>NW_009224990.1:33058-36278 GCF_000690835.1 Fulmarus glacialis
CAGCAGGATAGATATGGGTATGCAAGAGAAGTTGGCTGCCAGTAGTTACTGAGCCAAAAAAAAGTCTCGGGGAGGAGGTGATATATGATCTCTGATCAGTACAATTTGAGTCTGCTGCGTGATGTTTTATCAAATCACGGAGTAAATTTATGTAACAGACTACAAAGTCAGCTTTAAGTTCTGCTGTGTATTCTACTTGCTTTCAGTTTCAATACATGAAGACTTTATTAATAAAATGCTTTTTCAGTTAAGTCACATCCAGAGCATTTGAAACCACAAAGACAGGCACAGACCAGGTCTAAGGGTGAGGAGCTGCATGCCTGTTACCACATTATATTGCATAAAAACTCATGTGCTGCACCAGAGGGAAAGTGCATGTGGGTTACAGCCCCCTCAACTACTCTTTATTACCCTAATAAAGCCACCCTTTTTCTGTCCTCTCCAGATATACGACTACTTGATATTAGTCAAATACTTCTGTGTAGTTCCTCATTTGGCACAATATTTGTTGAACTTTTGGCACGTCAAAGAGAATGGAAAAATATACTCTCCCGACATTTTTTTTGGTAATTTTGCCAAGTGGGGATTCAATGAATGAAGGGAATGCCCATCTTTTGGCCACAGGTCATATCTTGAGGCCTTTCCAGTTTTCTTTATTAAGTTCTACTCTGCAAACTCTCATTAATTTAAGGAGAGCTTGTCGAAGCCAGTTAAAAAAAAAATAAGTGCCTGGTGAGTTACTATTCAAGCCCTGCATTACACTAGCGGCTGCTTATAACCTGTTTCTGTCCTCCTTACACATGCTGATTATTTTATGCTGCTTCCTGCAAAAGGTGCCCTACATTATCTTGCCTCTGCATGCTCTATTCTGATATTGCTGGCTTGTACATGATGAAGGGAAAAATCAGAATGTAGATCTTAATATGATAGGGTGAAAAAAGTAATTTCACTGCTGGAAAACTGAATAGCTCCAGAACATAATCTGTGATATTGAAGTTTCAAAAATAACAAAGGAAAGCTATTAAATAAATAAGAGTATGAGCATTGCTTTTAATGGACAATTGAACCATTATTTTAATTAGGTTTAGGAGATTAGTTGAACCGCATTTATCACAAGTCATGAGAGATTCTGGAACAGCTGAGGTAGCGCTGGAAACTAGCTGGGAGGAAAGCAAGTACATTCTTTGCCCCAAAACATCAAAAAAATGTTCTTGGATTCCCTGGCACCAAAACTTTAAAAGTATTGATCAGAAGCAGCGGGACCTTATGTATTTTTCTTGAAAGCTCCATTAGAGATTCCTCACTTTGGAGCCCTACATCCTGAAACACTCCTCAGACTGAAACTGATAAAACAGGAGTGATTCACCAGGCAAGATATATGTCTACAGCACTAGTGTCTTCCTCTGAGAAGGTCACAACTGGATCTCTACTGTCAATAGAGAAACAAAGGCACTTCCAGAATGAGATTTATTTCATCCTGAAGTAGACATCTCAATGACATCAATTAATCTTGCACCAGAAGCATCTATTTTTCCCCCACTGACCTTAAAGGTAGTCTGGGGTGACAATCGTGGCTATAGTTATATCACAGTTATGGAAAGCCAGGCCATTGTGTATGTATATGTCAATAATCCAGTTGATTTTTTGAGAGAAAACGTAAACAGCAGTAGAAAAGTTGTCATTCCCATGCCTGTTCCTCCTCATTGAAGAGATTTGTTCAAGTCTGGTGTTCATTTTGAGTTGCAAGTTCAACTTTCTTTGCCTGTTAATCTTCCTTGCCTCTCTTGGCTCCACAATGAAGCCTCACAAGTGCCAAACGGAAGGGAAAAGTTACTTCCTTTGATGGGTATGTTTTTGCTCACACAGCCTAGGATGTAATTAGTTTCCATCACTGCAAGAGCACATGGTATTTAACTCCTTGTTCAACTGGACTCTCAGGTCTTTTCCCTGCAGAGCTATTAACTAACCAGTCAGTCCCCAGCCTGTATTGAAATATATGATATCTGATCATCCTTCCTGTTAAACTCTCAGCAAACTCCCCGACCTGGTCAAATGAACACTTTTACAGAAAGTCCAGGGCACGGTTGAGTAGCCAGGGTAAGCAGTCAGACTACAGCCACCCTGTTTTGGAGGGTAAAACATAGTGATGAAGGCTGCTCTGAGACAGTTTTCCCAGTGAGAAAGAATGATCCAGGGCACAGTTAATTCCAGTATCAACATGAGCTTGGGTTACCTTCCAGCCCTGGAAGTCCATGGCCGTGGCCGTGGCCTTGGTTTCCTCGCTTCACCCTCTATCATGTTCTCCCCTTCTCCCTCATTACAGCTGATCCCAGTTAACTACTGACTTACTGATGGCTTTGCCTTTGAGCCTTATTTACAGAACAAATTGAAGTTCGTAACAGGTGCTGACACCACTCTCATCTGTAATACGATGATTCAGGATAAGAAACAATAGATCCCAGTTTTAAGAGCAGTTATGTTTCTGTCTCCAAGTAGCACTTAGATCCAGCCACAATGGATGCTTTAGAAGTAAATAAGACAGTTAAAGTGAAAGCTGCCTGACACATTTGCAAAATAAAACTTTAATTTTGTTTAGGATTTTCAAGGGAATGTAAAGCAGCCAGGTGCTCGGCTCCCACTGAATTTCAAAGATATTGATTTCCCTGATTCCTCATACCCCTTCATAAACTCCCAGCCGCTATCTGTATTTTGCATATTTTGCTATCTCAAATGTCATTCTCTTTTATTCTTGACTCAAAAGAGAAAGAATAAAACTCAGTTTCCACCTTTCAGTTCCACAAAGATTTGCAATTCCTTTGTTTTCTTTATAATTTTTTTCAGTTAGACTAATTGAAGCAGAATGTGTTGCAGAGGTAAAAACATGCCTTTTACATGCCTTTTACGATCTTTTGAGAACCTCAGACTCAGTGAAACTTACCTAGATTACAGTCTGTCATCAAAACTTGCCTAAGACAATGCACATTTTTTTGACTGAATTATAATAAGATGAGAAAATCAGCTTTATTGGCTTACTTTCTCTGTGTACATTTTCGAGTTTATACTTACTCTTAATTCTATGAGTTATGCATGCAGACTTTTCACTCTACATTTATAATTTTAAAACCACATTTCATGTGATTCTGGCTGCATTTCCTGCAGTTGCATTGGCAATTTACTCATCAATTTCTAATTTACATGAGGAAACATTTACACCCCCCCC
>NW_009224991.1:0-22202 GCF_000690835.1 Fulmarus glacialis
TAAACCATGACACTGACTGTGATGCCTGCATGTTGATATGTATTTTACTTGATATCTAAGTGCCTGAGGGCAAGGAGACGGGGAGATTTCATTTAAGGTGTGCCTTTGAAAAGCAACTTTTTGCTCAGTGAGATGAAAACTTCTGTTAATCCTGTTTGGAGGAGCTGCTGCTCCCTATGACAGTGGGTAGGGGGTGAAAGAGGAGTGCAGGGATGGTAAATTTCAGCAGTACCAGGATGTGAAACACCTGGTTACTACAGTGTTAATTCCTTCCTTGACCACTCTGTCCAGCTTCAGGTATTTCTATTTGACAGACTTAAACCTGTCCTGGTTTTGGCTGGGATAGAGTTAATTTTCTTCTTAGTAGCTGGTATAGTGCTGTGTTTTGGGTTTAGGATGAGAAGAATGTTGACCACTGCTGTTTTAGTTGTTGCTAAGTAGTGCTTACACAGAGTCAAGGACTTTTCAGCTTCCCATGCTCTGCCAGGCGTACAAGAAGCTGGGAGGGAGCATAGCCAGGACAGCTGACCCAATTGACTAATGGGGTATTCCATACCATATGACATCATGCTCAGTATATGAAGCGGGGTAGTGAGTTGGTAGGAGCGATCGCTGTTCGGGGAGTGGCTGGGCATCGGTCAGCAGGTGGTAAGCAATTGCATTGTGCATCGTGCATCATTTAATTTGTATATTCTATCATCATCATTATTATTATTACTTTCCCTTCCTTTTCTGTTCTATTAAACTATCTTTATCTCAATCCACTAATTTTACTTTTGTTTTTTTCCGGTTCTCTCCCCCATCCCACTGTTGTGGGGGGGAGTCATCGAGCGGCTGTGTGGTGTTTGGTTGCCTGCTAGGTTAAACCACAGCAGCGTTTTTATGTGTATGTGTTTTCTCAAGGAAACTGTTCAGCAACGTTTTCAGTGGTTTTTTTTTTTTTTTATTTGTCTTGTTTTGGTTTGGTTTTTGTCAACAGTAATATAGTAAACATTTTAAAAATAATTGTTTTTACAGTTACATTATCATTAGCCATCAGAAACCCACAGATAGCCAGAGTTCTTCTGGGCCAAAAAGGGCTTCATAGATAATTGTTAAGTAATCAGATACCTGCAGGCAGTAGTGACAAAAATTATTTTTTTCCACTTCACATGCTTACAAAAATGTGCAGTGTGAAACTCTCTCACAGACAGGGAAAGTCTTTCTTAAGTGTTCTTTACCTTTATTACCACAGTATTTTCCACCGTTTTGTTTCAAGATGGTTTTTGAACTAACCTTTTCAGGATGTTTTAAAAAAATTTTCTTGACCCTTAGCTGGATGTCTCTGAACCATGAAGAAAGTTTTCAATGAAAAAATTTGTCATAACTGAGAAGTATGATTGTACTGGAGGGATGAAAGTAGAAAGAAAAAGAATGAGACCAAATGGATTTTAGGTACTGAACATTATTGTACAATACCCTTTAGTCAAACACAGCTATTTCGGATTAATGATGTTCTTAAAATTTCCTGTACAACACAGTCAGTTTTTGTTTAACATTGCTGACCTGTAAAACAGCTATTTCACAAAATCCATTTGCTTCTGACGACTTCATTCCTCTATGTGCTGGGTTTTGGTTTGGTTTTGTTTTTTTTTTAGAATAGAAAAGAGAAGGAATAGATGATGGGAGGGAAAATATGAAAATAGTAGAGGGAAAAGGCAGAAATAAAAGAATGGAGATATAACGAGGAAGGAAGCAGATGGAAGAGGAAAATTGCTCTCGCACGCAGTCATTATATGCTTCTTTAGGTAAACAATGTAAAAGCAATAAGATGTAGAAAGAGGTTTTCTTGAGCGATTTTTAATTATGAGAATGATGCTTTGGGAATGGTTTTTAAAGTTTAATTACCTACCCTTTCGGTAAGTGATCATGGTCAACATTAATATCAAAACTATTTAGCAAACTAGTATGAAAAGGCTGCTTCCATTTAATACCAACCGTAAGAAAAAGGAAAAGATAGCAGGCAAACACAGCAGTCAACAGTGTAAACACAAGCAGACAAGCTCTATGATTTTCAAAGATAAATTTTATTTGAACTCTAACCCTGGATCTCATTTTTTCGAGATAAAAATTCAAACTTTATGGTTTATTGATAAAGAAAGTTGTTCCTCATTAAGGCACCAAAAGTGAACAAGATACAAAATAGGGGCTGATGGCTGATTCAAACGTAAAAATAAAAAGTAGTTGCTCTTCAGTCACCTTTGTTTGTGTTAACTGGAAGTCCTTTTGGACAGTGGTCATACAGTGGATATAAAAAAAAATGAATAGATTCTACACTGGCCTTGAAGATGTATGGTTTGGCTCACAAACAGGGAAATATGTTGGATACAAAGGGAAAAAAAGGGTTTTAAACATTGCTTCACCAACAATTTAATTCATGAAACAGTGGTTTGGAGGGTTTTAAACATTGCTTCACCATCAATTTAATTCATGAAACAGTGGTTTGGAGGTAAGCATGGAAGATACAAATGTGGTATGTAAATGTACAATTTACACTAGAAGAAAGAAGAGCATGTGCTGCTTGAGACTTGAGATCTCATTTTCACTCTATTGGTCCTTTGGCTATCAAATCTTTTTAATTTTCCCCACACAGTATTTTTTCTTTAATTGCTGCTTACAATACATGATATTTTTTGAAAGAAATCAGCCACTCATTTTTTACAGTCCTTGACTATGTCTTCCAATACCACAAGGTGATGTAACCATATGGGGATACTGCCAGAATACAGCTGGTATGCAGAATTTATTCCTCTTTTTTTTTTCATTCTTTTAGTATCGCCTCTGGTGATGACACTGACTTCCTTCAGTGGAAATGATTTTAAATCAAAATGGAAGAGATTTTTTAGGAAATGGAGTGTCAAGCTGTGCTTTAAAAAACATAAGCCAAATTCGCTCCTGGGTCAGCTTCAGGTTTTGTATATGAGGAAGGAATCTGGGGGTGAAATTGAAGTGATTGCAAATATGCTTTAGAGGTAGAAGTAGAAGTAAAAGAGAACGGACAGAAAATGGTAAAAGATAGAATCAGAGATTTAGTAGTGACAAAAAAAAAAACCAAAAAACAAACCCACAAACACAAAAAACCAACACAAAACAACACAGAGAAAGAAAGATATGAAACCTGGTACTTGATTTCAAACTCCTGCGGGCAATTCCATAGTAACATGTTTTATTGACTTCTAATGTCTGAGTTTATGATGTTTGCGAGGGTTCAGATTCCAATAAAATTCCCTCCCCAGTGGGAAACTAGCTTTTAAATTCATGTTTTCTGTATGCTAAAAACCTCCTACAAAGTTGAAACCGAAATGTCTTGCTGCTAGCGACTGAATATATTCTCTTTCATACACACTTATGCCACACTCCTTTTACTTTCCATGTTTTCTTTCTTTTGCTTGCTTAGATATTGGGCAGTAAGAAAGTATTCTGTTTAATTTATTAAAATAAGACCAGAAAGGGGCTGGAATACCCATTCTGTCTCCAAGCTATCAGAAGATATCCAGTGGCTTGCTCTAATCCCTCTTTACTCCTTTTAATTATAACTTTGTAATATTACAACAACCTAATGTCTGTAGTAAAGAAGGAAACAATCAACACAGCTCTCTGGGGTGAAGCTTTGTGTTGGGTAGTGATGGAAAACGAAGGGAAGATCATGAAGCATAGACCTTCCCTTTTAAAAAAAAAGCCAGGGAAAGTGAATCAAGAGCTCTCCAGAATTCAATTCTCTCACCTGAGTGAACAGACAGCTGCTGCCACACCATGCTGAACTGGCAAGCGCTTTCTTAATTACTCAGCCCTTCCATAAGGCAACACTTCAGCGGTGATGAAGAGGCAAAATTTCCAGAGCTCTGGTGGGAATTGTTTTCCGCTCCTCAGAAGATTTATAGGAAGTGTTCTACTAACTTTAGACTATATATAAGAAACATTTTCCTGTCTGCATGCATGTTGAACCATTAAAAAGTCAGCTTTCCCACTTCCATCTCACTTGCTACAAATATCTCCTCTCAGAAGTGTATGGAGTACATGGAATACTGTATATTGCTAGTCCTTTTGCAGATTTCTGTATGACAAACTTTAATCCTACAAACAGTAGGTTGATTTCTCTTGACTACCTTACATAGAAGATGCCTGAAGGCTTTAAGCTGCTTGAAGGTCACAGGGTGGGGAAAAAAAAAAAATCTCCATTGCTTAAATAATCCATCTGAAAGGATGTTTTTATGCAGATGGACAGTTGCATGTGCAGAAATAAGTCATTCTTTGATGCAATTAAGCAAACCTCTCAATGTAGACCTTTAAAGGGAAGTATAAGAAGACATCATCTCTTCCCCTTACACTCAGCAGATATCCACAATAAAATCTCAGTTCCCAACTTTGTCTGCCCTGAAGAAGTTTGGTAATTTGTTTCAAGTATTTCCAATGCTCAGCCCCTCAGTATTTAGGTATCATCACTTAGAGAGGTTTTTTTTTGTCTGATGGCTGTAAAGCTTTTTATAAATACTAGCAAAAAGTAAAAACCAAAACTTTTGGAGTAAGGAGAGCAACTAATTTTCCTCATTTGTTTGGATTGCTGTGAAATAACAAATGCTGTAATAAGTGTTTATCCTAAATATTAAAGACATACATTTCTTATCCACAATACTATGCCTTAGTACATGCCAATTTGCTAACTGAGCCCACTGTTATTTTTATTTATTTTTTTCTCTCTGAGTCATTGAAAAAAAAGAAAATCTTCCTTTGTGGAAATGGGTATCTTTAAATTCTTCCTGTATATAGTTTTAGGAAAACAACTGGGAAAATCTCTACATTTCCTAAAATTCAGTGAATTTTTTTTTTTTTTTTTTCCATTTTAGGGAGAAGCAAGGTCTAGTCAACTTGGAAGGTAATTTTGATAATATATATCTTTTGCTTTTGCTTATTTTTATAATTGATTTCTATTCATAACTTAGATAAGAGAAATGCAAACATATCAATTAGTATATCAAGTAATTTTCTTCTAAAGAATTCAGCAACAATTTTCATTTTTTTGCTTCTTTCATTATTATACTCTCACTAATAATAAAACTTACTTTTCCATTGGCCTAGTGACTAGATATCATGAACTGCTAATTGCTTCTGACTGTGTTTTTAACATTTGAAATGAAAGGAAGCCACTGTCCAAGGGCTTCTGTGAGTTGTGTGTTAATTACCCATACGAAAAATTTGCTATAATGTTGTGTATAATTTAGTGTTGGCTCTATAGTAAGAGAAGAGCAGGAATAACAACTCATTCTTCAACTTGTGCAACAAAGCAAACCATGCAGAAACTGAATTACGTAAATTGAATTTTGTTGCCTCTCTTTACTGATAAGAAATTGCCTGCTAAGACTGAGTGAAACATTTTGGTGTGTATTAGATCACTCTGAATGAGGATTTAACTATTGCTGAAATAAATAGCCTCATCACTTTTGAATACTGGGGATAAAGTTGGTTATGAAAGGAAAAGACAAATGTAGGCTGAGTTTGCAGAAGCAAGAATTAAAATACTTTACCAATATCTATAAAAAAAGATATTACTTAACCAAGAAAAAAAAAGGCTGATTAATAGCTTAATTCACTCTACATGACTTTTATTTTTTAGGCTCTGTAGTGTTCTTGTTTCACAGTTTTTCTTCACTTTGTTCTGTTCTTTCAGTTGTGTGTGCACTGTTTAGTAGATACAAATGTGTTTATAGTGAAATCATACCTATCCCCATCTTTTCCGCTGTTCTCTAATATGGAGAGATTGCTCAAATCTTTTCATGGTCTGCCTGAAGACTATGTATCCCACTTATATGCTCCAAAAATGAATCCCACTCAACCTCTTCATTTATTTTCATCGCTTTCCTTTATTCGTTCTGTCTGTGGTCCTGATATATGTTATACTCCATTTTTATGCTACAGCAACACCAGTAAATCAATGGTTCATTTCTATTCTGAAGATTTCCTCTTTTCTATCACAAGAAAGATAAGCTACTGCAACTGCTTGTCACCTAAGCATTTTAGAGAAACATCAGTTTCTAGCAAATATGTTACTATATTGTTTTTCCTTTAATGTACTGTTTAAATTTGGAATGCCAATTAGTGCAGTCCATTTTAACATACACTACAGTAAAACACTGCTGTTTTCTGTTGGTTTTTTTTTTTCTTTTTTATTTTTATATATATAAGAACACATTTGTACTGTCTTCAACCAAATTTAGACTGGAAAAGACAGTACAAGAGTAATTATATAGTACATATATATTTGTCAGAAGACTCAGGTGTCATCAAACCCACTAACTAGTTCTTAATATTCTTCCGTACATGTAGGCAGCGCACATACTTCTACTGATGAATTTCTGTTATCATCATTAGGAAGTGTAAAGCAATCAATACAAAAGCAAACACTTAAGATTCAGTGAGTTGTAAATACCACAGATTTTCTAAACAAAAAAAAAACCCAGCCCAACAACTTCTTTTAATGCTTCAAATGAAAATTGTTACTGATTTTATGGTGTGTAGCAATTTTAATAGAAGCAGAATCCATTCATAAAATTGTGTAATATTTATTCTATCGTCTTGTTGAAATAATGTTGCACATCATGTTTTGCTGAAAAAAGATTTCTGACTTGAGTATAGGGTGACGTGTAAATTCATCTGTTTTATTATTTATAGTATGTAAGAAATTATTTGGATTTTCAGTTACCTTGTTTCCACAAGAACATATTTATACCATCTTTTTAGTTTGGGCTTCTCAAATTCATCTTATATTCTCTTGCAAAAAGGTACTTGAATCTCAAAAAAAATAACAATGCACTTAGAAAAGTGAACACAGCTAAAAGAAATAATTATTTGACTGTGGTTGGAGGTTTAGATGTTCAAGCTGCAGTCTGCAGCGAGGATAGGAACAAAACCCAAGAATATATTGGAATTGAGTTTTATATAGTGGAAGTCACACTTGCACCTGCTACATCTACACATGACCTGGGTAGACACGATCTAGCTGTGGTTTTGAGGCCATGCAACATGTCAGCATGACACTGAGCCCGATACTCTACTAGCAGGGGTATACAGCTAAATACAGCTGTCTGTTGTTTTACAGTGCAGGCAAAGCGGCATGGAAGAACCTGCAGCAAGCTGTAAAGACCTGGCCTAAATCTACAGTCCCCAATGGACAGATTGTGAGTAACTTACTGAAGTAGGAAAAAGAAAGTTTGAAATGTCTAAATGCTTGGGAAAATAGATATCTAATAACTCAGTTGATGACTCATCGTCCACCTCTATCAAAAACTCAAACAATCCATAATAGCTGATGACTTCAGTGATGGGAACGAGATGCAAGTTTCAATAAATGTAATGTGGGCTGAAACCTAACTATTGCCACAGCCTAGAGGTACTTTCTGATTAAAAAAACTAATAAAAGGTTTGATGAGATTGAAGAAATTCTACAAAATCACCTACCCTTAAAGTCTTGTGTGATTGCAGAATCTTCTTATAGACAAAAAAAAAAAAAAAGAAAAATCTCTTAAATGCTATATATAATGAAACAAACAGATGAAGTAGTGTCAAAGAGAAGAGTTTGATGCATCAATTGATTGCTTGTTATGTAACACGTAAAATGAACTAATTCAAAAGCAGTTAGTGGCTTAGGCTGCTTCTTAGACTGCTTTGAGTTAGGCACATACACTGTACATTGTCTTTTCTGTGGATGCTGCAACTAAAATTGCCAAAGAATCACAATGGCATGATGAAATTTTTTCAGTCAATTTCAAGTTCAAGAAGAAGCAACAAGGTGGGGAGCACTTTAAATGAGGCTTTTTACTACAATGAAATCCCTCATAATTTCCTTCATTGGTTACTCAAGGACAAATGTTGGATGAAGGGAAACAGGTGTGTCAGAAAATATTTTAGCATGATAATTATCATGCTAAGAAAGAAAATAATGCAAGGCTTCTGACACAGTTTGCATATAAAGCCTTAGAATAAATGAATAATATTAGAAAAATCTCTCCATATATTGTTTAACTTCAAAGAAGAAAAAAATAATTTATTATTTGAATTTTTCTTCAGTGACCAAAATTACTTCAAGAGGAATTTAATGCAGGGCCTTTTGCTTTTAGTAATTACATAGCAACTTTATCACTTAAAAGGTTAAAGCTGCAGAAAAGCTTATTATCATAAACATAATACATAATGCAAAGACAGAGCCAAAAAACCCTGCTGTGTATCACATGTGATTCACAATTATTAATAACATGGTATTGCAATTAGAGCTGTATCTCTTGCCTAAAATGTAGGAAATATTTGCCTAATTAACATCTTTCCACAAGCTTAAGCTAAGTCTGGCCTTAGCTGACTGTAGTCAACCCGCTGTTTGTTAGAAGGCATTATATAGGCAATAAAGTGAATTCCTGATATTAACTTCCAATTGAATAATATAGTCATGAGAGCTAGCAACAAAGAAAGCCATGAGAACATCCCAAAAGTCTTTTCTACAGTACTTGCAAGTTTCCAGTAGAACACTTTCTTAGAACAAAAAGGAAAGATTAGACTTATATTTTGTGCTTTGTGTGTATGTTCTTCAAGGGTAAAGGATGGTTGACTTACCTGTTTGCTTTCTAAGATGAAATAACAAGACCTGTGGATGAGGGGAGAGCAGTGGGTGTTGCTGTCTTTACTTAAAAAGTCTTTTGACATGGTCTCCTACAGCATCCTTGTTGTATGCAGACTGGCACATTGTGGTCTAGACAGGTGACCTACTAGATGGATGAGAAACAAGTTGGATGGTCAGTCTCAAAGGATAATGTTTAGTGATTCTTCCTCTAGCTCAAAGACAGTTACAGGTGGAGTTTCTTCAGGATATGCACTGGGACCTATCCTATTTAACATCTTTATCAATGACCTAGAGGAGGAGATGGAGTACACTCCCATTTGGTTTACGGATGACACCAAACTGGGGAGAACCCAGGGCGGGGCTGCCTTTGAGAGGGACCTGGGTAGGGAACAGCCTGACAGGAACCTCTTGAAAATTCCCACACCTGGGATGAATACAGGCTGGAGTCTGAATGGGTGAGGGGCAGCTATGCTGAAAAAGACTGGGGGAGTCTGGGCTGACAGCAAGCTGAGTGTGAGCTGGCAGTGGGTCCTGGCAGCAAAAGATGATCAACATTGTCCTGGGTGGAATGAACAGGGGCACAGCTGGTAGATCAAAGGAAATTATTTTTCTTCTTTACACAGCACTCATCAGACCATGTATGAATTACTGTGTCTAGTTCAGGCCTCCCCAGTACAAGAGATACACTGACAAACTGGATCTAGTTCAGTGGAGGGCCACCAAGCTGGTCAGGGGCTGAAAAACATGCCCTACAAGAAGAGGCTGGGGGAGATGGGCTCATTCAGCCTGAATGAGAGACAGTTTCAGGGGGACCTAACAGCTGCCTGTGGTGAGGTGATCGAGAAGACGGATCCAGGCTCTTCACTGAGGAATGTATTATGTGGATCAGAGACAGTGGGCATGAATTGAGAAAAAGACATTCAGTCTGGATACAACAAAAACCTTTTTCCATTTGAACACAGTCAAGCAGAGAAGGTTGCCAGAGAGGTTGTGCAGTCTCCACCTTTGGAAGCTTTCAAGACCCATCTGGGCAAAGCCCTGAATAACCTGGTCTGATCCCAGACCTGGCCTGCTTTGGGTAGGAGGTTGGGCAAGATTACCTCTTGAGATTCCTTCCAACCTGAATTATTCGGTGATTCTATATTAACAAAGGCTATTGTGCCAGGTTGACCTTGGCCAGCAGCTAAACACCTGCTAGTTCACTCTCCCCCCACAGCAGGATGGAGGGAGAGAATAGGAAGAGTGAGAAAATAAAAGGAAGGCATGAAAACTCATGGACTGAGATAAAGACAGATTAATAGGTGAAGTAAAACTGTGCATGCAAGCAAAGCAAAGAAGGAATTCATTCACTATTTCCCATCAGCAGGTAGATGTTTAACCACTTCCTGGAAAGCAGGGCCTCAGCACTCCTAACAGTTACTTGGGAAAACAAATGCCATAACCATGAACGTACTCCCTTCCTCCTCCGTTCCTTGAGCTGTATTGATGAGCATGATCCCTTTGGTCAGTTTGGGTCAGCTGTCCTGGCTGTGTCTCTTCCCAACTTCTTGCACACCTCCAGCCTACTTGCTGGGAGGCAGAGTGAGAAAAACGGAAGGGCCTAGAGGCTGTGCAACGAATGCTCAGCAACAGTCAAAATATCAGTGTTTTACCAACACTGTTTTAGTCACAAGTCTAAAACACGGCACCATACAGGTTGCTGTGATAAAAATTATCATTATCCCAGCCAGACTCAGTACAAATATCTGCAAAAAATCCCAGCAAAATGCTGAAGCACCCCATAATCTCAGTGTGTATCGTAATTACAAACATCCCTGGGAACTGTGACTTATTAGTGTCTTGTCCAACATATCACTATTACTTCCACTGAATAAAGTCTTATGCAATGTGTTGGTGTCCTGGAAGTTCACATGAAAACTTTTGTCATGTAAGAGAATCCTTAAAGTCTGCAAGGTATCTTCTGACTATAAAGTAAGCTTATGGAAATTAATCATATGGAGTAAGAGCAGTAGTTTTACAGGTTAAGAATTATTGCCTTTGCTTTCTAAATTTCTTACTTCAGCAAAATGTCAGTATGCCTAAATTGGTAGAAACCTCTGAGTTCTACCTCAGAATCATTAATACCTCAGTGGAAAGCAATTTACAACTATTGGCTTCAAATATTACCCTAAAAAGGGATGTAGTGGCATTCACTGTCTAAGAGTGGGTGATTTCCTTAGCTTCTTATCCATTATGTTGTCTGGTTAAAAAGAATCGCGAGACATGCAAATCAAGATTTCTCATGAAACCTGCCAATATAACCAACAAGTAAGTGTACTGAAGTAAAACTAATAAAACTGGAAAATTTTACACAGACCAAGTTGCTATAGGCAAACATGTAATAAAAAATATAACATCTTGTAGTACTGAGCGCAATATATGTTACTGCAATGGGTAGACCAATTTCTTGCCCAAAAGCATTTCTGTTTTGCAAAGAAAACATAAGAATAGATTAAGGATTTGCTCTGCTGACAGAGGTACGAGAGGAAGTAGAAAGGTTAAGGAGCATGGGAGCCTGAGAAAGAGATAGACTGGTGGAACTACTCTCTGCCCTCCCTGAGACAGAAACAGGAACAGCCACCAGAAAAAAAAACAAGATCAAGGGGATCCTGTATCCTCCCTCCACCAGGCAGAAGGCAGTAGCTTAAAGGAAAGGAGTGAATGGAGGCAAGTCCATGCTCAGGACAGCAGGCAAACACCCTCCTTGCCCACCTCGCCTTACCAGCTGCCTCTGTACAATGGGTATGAGGCTCTGGATGTGGAAGGCCAGTCAATGATGATGTGGATAACGGTCCATCTACACCAGAGGTGTTGCCAAGGTCAAAAAAGCCTACCCCGGGTATCATGACCACCTTCACGAGGAAGAAAAAATGGTTATAGTCATAGGTAACTCCCTTCTGAGGGGAATAAAGGGTCTAATATGCCGGACAGACCCTTCTCTCAGGGAAGTCTTCTGCCTCCCTGGGGCCCTGGTTAAGGACATCACTAGGAAACTTCCTAGCCTGTTATGGCCCTTGGACTATTACCCATTACTGCTCTTCCATGTGGCTGGTGATAAAGCCTCAACGCGTAGTCCAAGGGCAATCAAAAGAGACTTCAGGGCCTTGGGACGGTTGGAAATGAATCTGAAGCACAGGTAATTTTTTCCTCTATACTCTCAGTTGCGGGCAGTGACATTGGAAGGAACAGATGGACCCAACCTATTAATACATGGCTCCATGGCTGGTGTCACTGCCACAGTTTTGGGTTTTTTGATAATGGGATGGCCTACACGGCACCAGGTCTGCTGGCATCAGATGGGATTCACCTTTCTCAAAGCGGGAAGAAGGTCTTTGTTCATGAGCTACTGGGGCTGATTGACAGAGCTTTAAACTAGACTTGAAGGGGGAGGAGGGTAATATCAGGCTTGCCCATGACAATCTGTGGGACAACACATCAAGGTTAGAGGGATGGGGTGCTAGCTGGGGCCCTCAGCCTGTTGCTCTGAGACATGTTGGGTACACTGCAGCATACTTGAAGTCTTCTGGGGATGAGCCAGGGGCTCCGGAGGTAATAGGGAGCCAACAGCGAAACACCGGTGGAATACCTCAAAGAAATTAAGGTGACATGGCTGATAGCCCAGCTGAAGTGCCTCTACACCAATGCATGCAGCATGGGCAACAAACAGGAAGAGTTGGAAGCCACCGTGCTGCTAGAAAGCTACAACCTAGTTGCCATTACTGAAACTTGGTGGGATGAATCCCATGACTGGAGCGCGGCTATCAATGGCTACAGGCTGTTCAGAAGGGACAGGCGAGGAAGGAGGGGCGGAGGGGTTGCCCTCTATGTCAAGAAATGGATAGATTGTGAAGAGCTGTCCCTGAAAAATAGCCACAAGCAGGGTGAAAGCTTATTAGAGAGTGAGGCAACAAAGGGAACCTTGTGGTTGGTGTTTACTACAGGCCACCAAGCCTATTGACGAAGCCTTCTTACTCCAGCTACAAAAGGCATCACACTCGCAGGCTCTCGTCCTGCTGGGAGACTTCAACCACCCCGACACCTGCTGGAAGAGCAGCACGGCGAGCTGTAGGCAATCCAGGAGACTCCTGGATTGCATTGAGAATAACTTCTTAAGCCAGGTAATAGACAGCCCTACCAGAGGGGATGAGATACTGGACCTGATGGTCACCAGCGCAAGTGAGCTAATGTGACATCAAGATTGGAGGCAGCCTGGGCTGCAGTGATCATGCATTGGTGGAGTTCGCAGTCCTGAGGAATATGGGTCAGGCAAAGAGTGAAGTCAGGACCCTGAATTTTAGGAAAGCAAAATTCCAGCTGTTCAAGGAGTTAGTCAATAGGACCATCTGGGAAACTGCCCTCAGGAACAAGGGAGCAGAACAGAGCTGGCAGATCTTTAAGGACACTTTCCATAGAGCACAAAAGCTCTTTCCACAGGTGTAAGAAATCAGGAAAAGAAGTCCAGAGACTGGCATGGCTGAGTCAAGACCTGATGGTCAAACTAAAAGGCAAGAAGGGAATGCATAAGCAGTGGAAGCAGGGACAGGTATCCTGAAGAGTATAGGGATGCTGCCTGGTTGTGTAGGGATAGGGTCAGGAAGGCCAAGTCAAGGCTAAAGCTGAACTTGGCAAGGGACGCAAAGTATAATAAGAAGGGCTTCTATAGGTATGTCAGCCAGAAAAGGGAGGTCAAAGAAAGTGTACCCCCCACTGATGAACAGCAAACTGGTAACAATGGATGAGGAGAAGGCTGAGGTACTCAACAACTTTTTTGCCTCAGTCTTCACTGCCAATCTGTCTTCCCACAGCTCTCGAGTAGATGGACCGCAAGATGGGGACTGGGGGAGGAAAGTCCCTCCCGCTGTAAGAGAAGATCAGGTTCATGACCACCTGAGGAATCTGAACATACGTAAGTCTATGGGACCGGACAAGATGCATCCCAGAGTCCTGAGGGAATTGGCTGATGTAGTTGCCAAGCCACTCTCCATTATATTTGAAAAGTCATGGCAGGTAGAAAGGAGTACCCTGGGAACTAACAACCTGTCAGCCTCACCTCTGTGCCTGGGAAGATCATGGAGCAGATCCTCCTGGAAGGTATGCTAAGGGACATAGAGGACAGGGAGGTGATTTAAGAGAGCCAGCATGGCTTCACCAAGGGCAAGACAACCTGACCAACGTAGTAGCCTTCTATGATGGAGTGATTACATCAGTGGACAAGGGAAGAGCTACAGATATCATCTATCTGGACTTCTGTAAGGCCTTTGACACGGTCCCCCACAACATCCTTCCCTCTGAACTGGAGAGGTATGGATTTGATGGGTGGACTGCCCGGTGGGTGAGGAATCGGTTGGATGGTCGCATCCAGAGGGTAGTGGTCAATGGCTCAACGTCCAGATGGAGATCAGTGACAAGCGGTGTCCCTCAAGGGTCTGTATTGGGACCAGTACTGTTTAATATCTTCATCAATGACATAGTGGGATCGAGTGCACCCTCAGCAAGTTTGCAGATGACACCAAGCTGAGTGGTGAGGTTGACATACCTGAGGGACAGGATGCTATCCAGATGGACCTGGACAAGTTTGAGAAGTGGGCCCATGTGAACCTCATGAGGTTCAACAAGGCCAAGTGCAAGGTCCTGCGCCTGGGTTGGGGCAACCCCTGGCATCAATACTCGCTGGGGGATGAAGGGATTGAGAGCAGCCCTGCTGAGAAGGACTTGGGGGTACTGGTGGATGAAAAGCTGGACATGAGCCAGCAATATGTGCTCGCAGCCCAGAAGGCCAACCGTATCCTGGGCTGCATCAAAAGAAGCGTGGCCAGCAGGTAAAAGGATGTGATTCTGCCCCTCTACTCTGCTCTGGTGAGACCCCACCTGGAGTACTGCATCCACCTCTGGAGTCCTCAGCACAGGAAGAACTTGGACCTGTTAGAGTGGGTCCAGAGGAGAGCCACGAAAATGATGAGAGGGATGGAACACCTCTCCTATGAAGAAAGGCTGAGAGAGTTGGGGTTGTTCAGCCTGGAGAAGAGAAGATTCTAGGAGACCTTACTGCCGTCTTTCAGTACTTAAAGGGAGCTTATAAGAAAGATGGGGACAGACTTTTTAATAAGGCCTGTTCCGACAGGGCAAGGGGAATGGTTTTAAAGTAAAAGAGAGTAGATTTGGACTAGATATAAGGAAGAAATTTTTTACAATGAGGGTGGTTAGATGCTGGAAGAGATTGCCCAGAGAGGTGGTAGATGCCCCATCCCTGGAAACATTCAAGGTCAGGTTGGATGGGGTTTGGAGCAACCTGATCTAGTTGAAGATGTCCCTGCTCACTTCAGGTGTTGGACTAGATGACCTTTAAAGGTCCCTTCCAACCCAAACTATTCTATGATTCTATGATTGTAGAGAAGGAGATGATTACTTGTTATTCTTTTGAATGTGACGTTCAATGATATCAAGACCTCAAGAAGTAGATGAAGATCATTTAAGTTTTGTAAAACTAAAGGTCATAACTAGAAATGTACTTTTGACTGAAATAGATCGATGTCCATTTAATGCCTGAATAATAGCCTGTTCAGAAAGATCTAATACATTTCCCTTATGATTAACTGATATTATAGCTTTAATTGTTTCACCTTATCTTTCTGAAACATTTTTGAGATGTCTACTGTTTTAGGTTCTTCCTTACAGGATCAAAATGCTAATATAAAGTCAAGAGTAGTTCACATACAAATAGAATGATAATGGACTGTGGTTTTTTGTTTTGCTTGGGTTTTTTTTTATCCATTCTGAACATTAAATTGACTCACCTCATGAAATTATTTTTGTAAGAATTTTTTTTGAGATTATCAGGACTGTTAGCACTGCTAGATATTGACTAAAAGCAATTTGCTGCTGTTTAGAAATAAGTTGCAAATTATAGTTGTTTAATCAGTCAAGAAACTGCTTTCTTCAGTCACCAAAATCTTACAGACAAGATATATAACAAGATTTAAAAAAAAAAAACAACTTTCTCAAATTCAGTTCTAAATATTTTTTTTCAGTATACTGTCTCTCAGTTTCTTGACTTAAAAAAAAGTAGTGACCGAAAACTCTAACTTCTCAGCTTGTTTACTCTCACAGAAGTTTTTTCAGATATAGGAGATAGTATTCAATAGTAGTAATCTTGACTTCATGTAATTGCAATCATCAGAAGTTGTTTTGGCACTGCAATTTGACATATTCTATCTTAAACTTTTTTTTCTCAAAACTCCTTCCTTATTACCTCCAGCTCTTTACATTCCACAATTCTGTTCTGTTGCTTTTGCAAGTTGGTAATTGTATGTTTTAGTAGTTTCTACAAGATCTCATTCTAATCCTATCTTGTCCTACTCGAGCACTCTTTTTCATTAAAAAGGTTTCAATGGATTTAAACCATACTGCTGAAATTATTTGAACTTCACAGTTGTTTCCACTAAAAGAATTTTAAAACATGAGGTAGTTTCAAGTCAGCATTGCAGAAAAAAGGGAATTTAAGGTTATTAATACTTTAAAAGAAAATTATGTATAATATTTAGCATCTTAGAAACAGAAATAGTGGTTTGTATGCCTAATCTTAGGAAAAAAAATATTTCATATAATATACTGAGTCCCTGAGCAGAATCAAAGAAGCTGCAGTAAATGACATTGTAGAATCAACTAATGACATGTTTCTTCTTGAGTCGATATTGTCTCAGTGTGCTACTACAGAGTTAGAAGAATTGTGCTGCTGGGGTAACACAGAAAATAAGGGTGAAATTAATTGCTAATCTGAACAAAGAAAATTACCAAATGCAGACAAATTTTAATAGAGGCAAGATTTCAGCCAAAAACTAAAGATTCAATTTGTCTTCTGTAATTAAATTTATTGCACATTTTAGCAGCTTTCTGTCATTGCAAAATCTAGTTCGCACAGTTATATTCTGCCTGCCTCTACCCAAAATTTGAGTAGTACCATGGGAACACATTCTAAAGCAAAACCACCAGGGTTTATATCCAGATATCACAGACAGCTCCATTAACTGTGAAGAAATTACTGTAGCTATACCTCAGCTAAAGAAAGGAGGTATCTTTTCTTTTACTGCAAGTGTCGTGTAACATATTTCCCTCTCTCTCTTTTTCCTATTTCAGGCACAAATGCACACGGGCGCGCGTGCACACACACACATTTCACACTGAGAACAGACGTGTGAATAACTGTAGGAACTGTTTATTTATCAATATAATTATATTAAATGGCATATAAAACCACCTGTGACTTCTCTGTGTAAAAATATGGATATTGTTAACAGGAAAACATGCATTGCTCTGAAGTACCTACTCCTTCCTGTCTCTGTCAAAAGTGAGTATCTGTACCCATTAAACCCGAAACAGAAAGAAAATTTGTAGCAACACATAAAAATGTGATTTCTAATCACATTTTGATAAAATAAACAAACAGATATTTCATGTCTTCACAAAATACAATATAAATTTAATTTGCCTTCTTCCAGATTAACGTATATATTCTGTGATGCAATTATGGCACAACTCCTGCCTGGAAAGGACTGATATAAATTCAGCATTCAATACTCTATTTGTGACAGAGTCAGCTATTATGTGATGAATCCATGTACTAGGTTCTCAACATTAGCAGTAGTAATGAATGTTCCAAAAATGTCTTTATATTCATTTATAACAAACTTCTGCAGTTGACATCTGCCATAATTAATAAAAATACTTGCAGTTTCAATACATTTCTCAGTGTTTAATCCTGTATATGGAAAGTCATTTTTTACAGTGCAGATGCTTGTACACCATGCAAGAGGAGGGAAATGTTTTTCTTCATCTCTTGGAACAAGTAGAAAAAGAACAATTTGCTTATTGACTAAAATGCCAAAATAGCTATAATTATAGTATAAACATATTGCTAGATTGATGTTAGCCAACTACAAGCTCAGTCCTTATGTTGCCAAATCTCTAGAAGCAAGTTTTAAATATAGCATCAGTCTACAAAACATTTTTTTCAACTCATTACTTTTCTTTTTGAGATTCTATATGTGTTTAGCAGGCAGATCTTAACAATTTGGGTGAAAGTCATGAAAATATTTCATTGTATCCTACACATTTTAACATCATCAATACCATCATCTTAAGCAAAAAGTGGAACCCAGCTATTCTAAGGACTCTGAATGTAGTAAGGACTCTGAACGGCTATTAACATTTAAAAAGAAAAACAAGGGCCATACTTTCATATGAGCCAAGTGTCTGAGTGTTGTTTGGTATCCATTTCTGAGGGTTTTAGCACATTCTGGTGACATGTAAGTTATGTTCTGGCTTTCCCCTGCCACACAAAAATGCATTTTACTTTGGATTGTAGAATACTAACCATGTCAGCATAATATACTTTTTTCAGGTTTTGTCTTTTGATTTCAAATTTGGAAAAAGACAGAATATTTCAAATAAAAGGAAAATAATTATGATACATCAATTTCATAGGTTTTTTTTTTTCCTTTCCCACTACTTTTCACACTTACATGTTCCTACTCACTGGTTTTTTCCACTTTTTTTTAAACCTCTTTTCCCTGCCTTCTTTCCTACACCAATTCAGTCAATTTTCAAAACCTTCTCTACATTTCCTTCATTTGCATATTTGATTTTCTCTCTTTCATTCTTCTTTCATAGAATCATAGAATGGTTTGGGTTGGAAGGGACCTTTAAAGGTCATCTAGTCCAACTCCCCTGCCATGGGCAGGGACATCTTTCACTAGAACAGGTTTCTCAAAGCTCTGTCTAACCCGACTTTGAGCACTTCCAATGATGGGGCATCCACAATTTAGCTGGGCAACTTGTTCCAGTGTCTCACCACCCTCATAGTAAAGCATTTCTTCCTTATATCTAATCTAATCTAATCTAATCTAAATTTACTCTTTTTCAGTTTAAAACCATTACCCTATAACCACAGGCCCTGGTAAAAAGCCTCTCTCCATCTTTTATATAAGACCCATTTGTACAGTGAAAGGCCATAATAAGGTCTCTCCGGAGCCCCCTCTTCCCCAGGCTGAACAACCCCAACTCTCTGAGCCTTTCTTCACAGGAGAGGTGTTCCATCCCTCTGATCATTTTTGTGGCCCTCCTCTGGACGCACTCTAACAGGTCCATGTCCTTTTTGGGCTGGGGGTCCCAGATCTGAATGCAGTACTCCAGGTGGGGTCTCACAAGAGTACATATTGCTCATTAGAGCCTCAAGGCCCTCATGAAGGCATTCTGAAGGCCTAATGTCTTGACCAGCTTGATGAGAAGCCATGTCACTCTTTGAAAACAATACAGAGGTCTAAAATGAACTCCACCCCCATAAGTATGTTCCTCTCCATACAGCACCAAATGGGATGAATTCTGCCTCCACATTTCATGAGACTTTCAGTACTGACTGAGTCACTGGCCCAAAAAGCCAGTCTGGAAGTGTCTTGCCTGGTATCACACAACATGGAATTTCAGAAGTGAAACTTCCCATACTGGTGGTCATTTTATATTGCTGGTTACATTTATTTAGGATGTATGTATTAGGGCCTGAAAATGTAGAGTAGTCTAAAAAACCCCAAAATGTAGGTTTGCAGAAATCAAGAACAAAGTAACAAGGCTTTCCTTCCAAGCCCACTTTTCCACCCGCACTTCTTCCTCCAGCACCACTTTTACTTTAGTCTGTGAGTCTCTGTGGATACCAAATAAAGACAGATATGATCAACATGTCATCTAATGAAATTATCAAAGGAAAACACTGTTTTCATTTTGAGACTGTTTATTTCAAGAGACTCCTTCAGAGACTGATTATATAAAAAACTTATTAATTCTGTGACAATATGCACAAAGAAGAGAGACCAGTAAAAGTTATGGTACGTTCTTAGACTTCCCCTATCAGGAAACCCTATAAAAAGTCATTAATTAGCTAGTAAAGATTCTTTGCATTAGGCATATCAGAGAATCTGTACTGCAACATTTACAGTTGAACTTGTTTTCTGTTTTAACATGCTGCCATATGACAATATTTTCATAGCTACTGGTAGATGGGGGTAAGTTGCTGTTCCCACTTTAAATGTTTCCATTATAAATCCTATTTTACAAGTGAATTAACTATGGCAGGCCACTTTAATAAGCATCAGACTGAACCTATGGGCCCTACTCATTTCAGTTACACAGCATGTAACTCATGTTCCCATTTGCTTTGAATAATAAAGCTACGTAATCCAGCTATCCGTTAGAGTACACAAGCGTGGTAGTCTCCCATCCAGATAATTATGTGCAACTCAAATTACATTCCATTAACATGTTGGCTAGCTGATCACAGAGAATGGGGATTATTCAGCCAGAAAGGGTAGGAGCAGTCCAAATGAACAACTTTAATATATTCAAAACCAAAGCAGAGCCAAGGCACTGAGGCTGGCATTTTAAAGCGAGTAACTTATAGTGCGAAACCACTTATTTAAAGCGAGTAACTTATAGTGCGAAACTTTCTTCCTGAAGTAACTTATTTCACTTCCCTGCTACTTTTAGGGGTGGATGTAACTGAAGTTCAAATAAATTACTTGTGACAAAATTCAAACCTGTCAGGAGGTTACAGACATCTGCTAGTGGCAACAAAGCCTAAGCCAGGGACTGGGTGTGGGTTCTCACACCAGTGCATCTTCACTCAGTCATGACTGAGATGCAAAACTATTATCTCTTCAAGCATTTGTCATAAAAGCTGAGCAACTTGTGTAGTTTCTTATCTGCATTAATATATCAGTTCTGCATTACAAAGATCACTGATACACATAAATGTTATGACAATTGCTGTGGAGTTTTTATGCCTCCAGTTAATTTTAACTAGGAGAGAAAAGAGAAGTTCGGAAACAGACCTACAAGGCAATTCTTGGAAGAAGAACATCTGGGAGGAAGCTTAGCTGAAATTTTGGTATGCTATTGTTCTTAACTATCAGTGAAGTCATATCCTGCAGAGAATGAAGTGTACATATACTAACTCAGGGTGCCTTTTTCTTGATGTGGACAGATCTTTCTGTTCCTATGCAGTTATGTAAATATATGATTATATGCGTTATAATCTCAAGAACATCTCTGCTTGAAAGCTGAACTGTTCTTTTCCAGCTACTTTAGTTCATGGAAGCCAACATACACTCTCTACCTACAAACTTTACTTCGCCTACACATTATTACACGATCTGTGAAAGACAAAATTTCATGCCTCTATTACAGGGTTACTGAGCTTTGAAATAGGTAGCAGCCAAACACCTCTTGTCTAAGAAGCCCTTGACTACATGCAGTATTTAGGGATAGACAAAATATGTATGAGAAGATGGAGTGCAGCCATAACCAGTTCCAAATTAACACAAACATCATCATAGACAGCACTTCTTAATATGACCATCACACCTCTTGTGTGAAAGCATGATACAAATCTAGAAATCAACAGTGCTTAGAAATGAATACATGCACATTTAAACTCTCAAAGATGCAGAGAAAGGGCTTGACCCCATTTAAGCAAATTGAAACAATTATGAGACATTGTGCAATGGAAAACCAAGTCATTATATAGATGGAAAAAAGGGATACCAAAGGGAGGAAAATAAAATGAGCAACGAAAATACAATTCTTGAGAGATGAGGAATAAGAATCATAGCAATAATCACTACATCGAACAAAGTTGTATTTTTCTTTAATGTCTAATTCTACAAAGATGAAAACAGATGTAAAAATTACCTCATCCCCCCAAGCCAAAATATCTTTACATATGATATTTGAGACCATTCTTCCTCCTGTGTAAAGTTTTCTTTGATGCATCATTGCAATATTACAGGTAAATGGCTTCTCTACAAATTTCTCCTTTCCTCTTTTCCAGCTGACCTGACCTTGTCTCCCTTCAACAGGTGTATTCTGTTGGCATCTGCTGGAGAGAAAAAAGACCTGAATGAAAAGGGCCATTTTACCTGCTCAGTTTACAACTTCTGTTGCACTGTATTTGAAGGGACTTCTAAATCCAGAGTGTGATGATGAAATGGAGAGTATTATATAATTGAGCAAAATGCAGAAGCCTAAAAGCCTGGTTTATGGGCCACCCTAACCTTATGAAATGGCTTGTATCTTCGAATTAAAAAAAATCCTTCTCATGACTAAATGAAGACAAAGACTTTAAGAAGATTTTTTTGGGGTAGGAAGCTGTATTACTTGCAGTTGGAAAGAAATCACAGGTATATTGAAAACCAAAAATGTTTAGCCACAACAGCTAGCAAATATGTGCAACAACAGGTAAAAGAGAGGAAAGCAAGAAACACAACTAAGCAGACAGGCTGGTGACCCCGAATCAGCTGAAGCTGAGGCTTTCCTAACCCATGAACCAGACTTGATCATAACAAACTGTGAGTGGGATTTTACTGAAGTAAATATTTACTTACTAGAAACAGCCAGCCAAACTGGCAATACATCGTTAAGAAATTTAAAAGGATGTCTTAAAATTATTACTATGTTTATTATTATTATTATTGTT
>NW_009224992.1:0-79614 GCF_000690835.1 Fulmarus glacialis
GATTCTATGATTCTATGATTCTATGCTCTGGCATCCTTCAGAACCTTTTATATTCAGTTTAGACCACAGTGTGCCCTTAACTAATAAAATAGACGGAACTGAAGTAAAACCATATGGAACACTTATCTGATTTTGCCATGATGACCAAAAGCTGAACTTCAGTATTACTTGAAGAAAAAGGAGAAAAACCTCTGAGGAACTAATATAGCTTATAAAAATAATTGGAAAACTCACCTCTTTCATGAGTAATACAAACTACATTAAGTTAATGGAGTCATGCCTTAAAATCCTAGTAGCAATTTTGATTAACTTTTGGGCTATGATTTATTTTATTTCACTGATAGAAGGGTTAAAAAAAAGTTATGCTTATCTATTAATAAGCATTTGCTAAGCATCTTCTCAGACTCCTGGAACCTTTACTGAAAAGAAATAGTTTAACTAAGCTTCTGTATATCCTGATGGACACAGTTATCTTTGGTCAGGGGTTAATCAAATATTATCTCTTGCAGCAGTGGGATATTTGGCAGTTAACTCCCCAAAATGTCTGGGGCCTTATAAAAGCACAAGGGCAGTACAACTGTTTAAAAAAAATAAAATGGACACCATTCCAGGAAATACATAGTACACTGCATCTGTTAAAGGTCACGTGAGTGTTTTACACAGTTTCAAATGGAAGGTATAAAAACACATTTTTAGTGCATTTCCTAAATGAGTTATAACCATGAATAACGCCAAACACGTATCAAATGAAAAAGCATGCCAAACACACCCACAAATTTCCCAACTGGGCATAGCATAATGATGCGCTTTTCCTTCTATGTTAGTGAGAACTGTAGTCTGTCTTGGGTGAAACAAAGTAAGTTTAAGCTTTTCCTCAAAAGGAAAAAATCCATTTTAACATTTGCTGAAAGCATGTTTACTTCATACAAAGACAGAGTAAAGTGTACTTACATAGACATCATAACTGGGGGAAAAAAACACCACCACCAAAACAAAAAATACTAGGAGAAACTGGGAAAAGCAATGAAAGCTATTTCTTAACTTTCAGCAGCATAACATAGCTTCCTCTTCTTTGAGAAAAGACTTCTTTCCATCACTTACTAAATCATGTTTTCATGTTGACTTGGACATGTTTTTGACTAACAACTGTTAAATTATTGACATATTGAGATTAAAGTAGATTAAAAAAATTGTAAGGATAGGTTTGTATGTAAGTTTTGTAGTCTGATATTAAATCCCCCAATATACCCAGCCATGAATTCAGCTGCAGAAGACACACAAACCCACAGAGCTCTCCAAAACTCATATGGTGATTCTACGAAGCAATGGTGGTCCCATTGTATGAGTGGATAAACGGGTAACCTCTCCACAATAGAGAACTGAATGACTTAAGGAAATGACGTGGAACTGAGAAAAAGTAAGTGTCTGCAACAATTCTCTCTTCTCCTCCCACTTCCCCGCCCTCTTTGATGTGCCTCAAGAACAAAAGGTTGTCACTTAAGAATGATCTAACTCCTCCTTATGCTTGATTAGTATGTGGATCTACCCTTATTTCCCCAACATATGTCTTCAGGCAAAGCAACCCCTTTAATTTCCTCCATTTCTTCATAATAACTGGAGTTATTACAACATATGAAATAAAATCAAAGATAAATAATCGCTGATATTTCTAAAGTCATCCACAGTACCCAAATGCCCCAACCTCTCCAGAAAACGAGCATCCAAACATCTAGATTACTTAAAAAATGCTACTTAACTATGATTAGGCCTTGGAACAGGCTGCCCAGGGAAGTGGTGGAGTCGCCATCCCTGGAAGTATTTAAAAGACGTGTAGATGAGGCGCTTAGGGACATGGTTTAGTGGGCATGGTGGTGTTGGGTTGACGGTTGGACTCGATGATCTTAGAGGTCTTTTCCAACCTTAATGATTCTATGATTCTATGATTCTATGATTCTATGATCTGCGACTTACAGAATTAGAGAAGTGGGAAATGTATTTGTGAAGAAGGGGGCAGGACACCAGCAATTATCAATAAAAATATCGATTTGGCTGAAAAAAAAAAAAGTTTCCTGTCATATTTTCTTGATTAAATAATAACTTTGGGAACTTCAGTTAACCTGCTTAATAATAAAATGTCATTCAAATTGTGTCTGCAGGTCAACTGCCTTTTACAAAAACAATATTAATATTCACCTTGTGAGGTGAAGAAAAAACATTCTCCTTAACAATGTTTTCAGGTCAAAGAAATAACTTTGCATTGAAAGTTCAAAATACTCAGTTATATTCTACCAGTAGTGGCATATTGAATATGAAAGTTTATTTTACCTATGTGATTAAACCAGAAACAGAAATGATGGTAAACACTGATTAATACCTAAAATATTTCACAGAACTAAGACTGCAATGATATCATTAGTTAAAACAAATTCAGTGATGTCTTTAACCAATTCTGAATGCTATTTTTTCATACTTTCTTTCTATTCTTAAAAGACAAAAACCCCCAGCAACTTTCAGAACAGAAGGCGGTAGCAATTTATCAGTTTGCTGAGCATCAGGGCAAAATAGTTAATTCAATTAAAGGGTATGTACTATACCAATTGTATTATCGTTCCTTGTGGAGCAAAGGGCTCTAAGTGTCAACAAACTGGCAGTGAAAGAAGAGTCAATTGGTAAAAGACCGATTTAATTTGTTTTTGAAACATTCACACAAAACTTAAAAAGCTGAAAAACAGACCAGTTTAATCCTGCTTTTCTGAAACCCACTAACTGCTTTCTAGTGATCACTGCTTAGTTCTATGAAACTTTTTTTTTTTTAATTGTGAATTATTGGTCCTTTTTAACAGCTTCAGAGACAACTGTAAACACACTTCATCCCTACTACTGTTTTTCCTCTACAATTCCTAAGAATGACTAGTAGGGCACCTGCCTCTCACATCATGAGAAGGATGATTTCACTCCTTTATTAAGATGATGCCAATGGAGCAACTTCACTTTTGTTGTTACAAATTATTCACATCAAAAAGGAAGAAACATGGAATATTGAAAAAAGAAAATTTTATCACAGAAAACATAGTAAAAGCACAGCAAGTACAGCAGATGGGACATACCTGCTTCCCCAAAGGAGAATCAAACCTATCCAGGTAGATGGTTATATAATTTCTTTTTAAAACCTCTAATTTTAAAGATTTCAGAAACTACCTGTGCCACCTTTCCTTTTAGCATGCTAAACTAAATATCTCTTACTGATATTTAGGCCCATTTCTTCTTCTAGACCTCTTTCTCCATCTCCTTCTCCCATCATCAGTCAGAGATTTTAGCTGCTTGACTGCAGTATCACCCTTTTAATCTTCCCTTCGTGAGATTAACAAGTGAAATCATTTCAGTATTTCAAGTCATTTTTTTCTAGACCTTTTGCAATTTTTACTATCCTCTGAACTCTCAAGTTGAAACCAGAAAAAAACTGAGTAGAGCAAAAGGACTCCTTTACAAGTTTAAGTTAAAATGCTGTTCTTCAAGGTAACTAATCCTGTTTTACATCTTTGTATTCATTTTCATTTTCTTCCCTTTGTATCCTGAGTTACTGTTTGAACAATATTAACACAAGAAGTGTCCGCTTAGCAATACAATTGTAAAAGTATAATATTACTTAGTATGATCATTTAAGTAACAACTAGCTTTTGCTACATTGTAAGTTTAAAAAGCCTTTTAAAATCTTATTAATATTATATATCATTAATAAAAATTGAATTTCTTTCCCTCTGCAAACTCTAGAAATATTATTGCGATGATGTACCCTTTACCATTAAGTTTCTTCTGATAGAAAACACAATTAACCTTAGAACACCTGCTATCATATTGTTAGTAAATTGTCACTACTATATCTTGTATATTTATCAATTTAAATTGAAAATGCCAAAATAAAAAAATGCCTTCCTCCATAATTTGCTTGATTTCACCTTACTGGCTGAGGTTAAACAAAGGTAATCTTTAAATATCATGAAAATCTGTTTAAAAAATACGAGCAAGTATTTAAGCAGTAGGGCATTTCATAAAAATTCACACACAAAGCAATTCATCCATAGTGAGTGCAACCCCACTAACTCAGTATTAATGTTAATGGAGAGAGCATATAAGTGGACCTGAACCGAAATTGATGGTTTACTATCATAGTATCATGCAGTTTATCACTGTGAATTACAAACTATGTGAAAGCAACCCACAGATGAAATTCCATTTAGTGATCTGATTAAACATTTGTAAATTCAGGAGCATCAATTCACATTGGTAGTAGTGTGATAAGGAGTCTACGCATTGCAATTACACACACAGATTTTCACTGATTGCTTTAAAAGATTAAATTTGGTCATACTAGAATATCATTCGAACTTGTCGCCTCAAATGAAATCAGTTCATTATTGTATGTTAAATTATTATGCCTTTTTTTTTTTTTTCTTTTTTCAAAAATCAAAAGTCCTGGCTCTTTTACATTTGGCTACTATAACAGGTGTAGAATAATTGCCACTAAAGCAACTTCTCAAACTACACCAGCCAAGCATAAAAGAAAACACAAACGGAATGTGAGCCATCTTAATGGAATAACCGAAATTGTAATGGTAACAATGGTACTGTGCAATTTAATCTTCTAACTGCAAAACGATGTCTTGACAGACTAATAACTCTACACTGCACTGTCACTCTGTTCAAAGATGGATTCAAACTGAAGGTGAAGAACCATTAGGGTGGACAGGAGGGGAACAGAAAATTAATCTTATCAAAGGCAAAGAATAAAGCTTGCTTAGCTGGGTAAATCAAAGGCTGATAGGGAATATGATAACATATTATTATATTATAATATAATATAAATGTAAATTTATATTTATATAAATACGTGAAAGGGGTTAAACACCAGGAAGAATGAAGAGCTACTGATGTCATAGAAAATGGCTGCACAGTAACACATATGTATAAACCGAATGATTACATTTGTGGAAATAAAGGAGCTCTGTGAAAATATTTTAAATTCAAATAGTGATGAAATCTGCTTTTTAAAACAGATGGATGAGTTTATGAAAACGTTGGCTTGCAACATCAGGTAATATCATCTCGATGATGGAAAAGGTTCATGCCGGCCCTAAGCCTATATTACTAAGATGTCAGAAGACCACTTTAATGTACCATGCATATTTCCAAGACTTGAAGCCCAGCACATAAAACTTGTAGCCCTTCACTTTTTGTAAATTACTATATAAACGAGCAGTTAGTTAAAAATAAGTAAAATTTATTTTAATGAAAAGCTTAATAATGCAATCAAATCTTGGATAGAATAATACTTAGTATGCATGAAAACCAAGGGCTTAAAAGTTACTGTATGCTTCCCTTCCAAACTTACTTTAAACATATAATTTGAGACACTGTTCAGGTCAAAATACTTAACACAAAAGATGAACATTTAAATATGCCCAGTTCCTAAAAAGAGCCAAAATAAGACCAAATAAGACAAAGGATTGTCAAAAGAACAGGGTGATTATATCCATGTTCAAGATGTTTTCAAGTAGCCCTTATTTATATGAACTCTAAATAAAATTCAAAGGAAGTGGACATAAAGAGATGAGTATCGGTCTTTGCAATGAAACAAAGAGAAAATCCAAGCATATCAGGTTACTGTAATTCTTCCCGCTCTTTGGGATGCTTCTTCTAGTTAGAATGCAGAAGTGTATTGATTACTCTGCAAATAATACAGCTGCAATTGATTTTTTACCACCACTAACCTTACCACAGATGAATACAACTTTAAAAAGGATTTTCAAAACATGTGAAGTTCTGTGGTTAACGCCCATAGAATATAAAAGAAGTGTTATTAGTTTAGAGAGAAAAAAAAGGAAAAAAAAAAAAACAAAAGCAGTGTAACCATTTTACAAAAAAAGTATTATCAGCTTACAATAGTTAATACAGGTATGATGTGAATTAAATAGCTTTTCGCCTTTTCTAATGCCTAAAGGGAAGGCAACAGCTAAGGAAAAATCTATTCTTACTGATGCACATGGGACTTAACCACAAGAGTGCTAATATATCTGTTATTTAGGGCAGAACACACATCTTTTGTTATATTCTCACTGAAGAGTTGACATAAGCACAGAATGCCATTGAATGCCTTCACTTTGGCATGGACACAGTGATACAGTTACGCCATGCTCATGTTAATGAGTGATGCTGATCCCCAATGAGAAAGCAGAGCCAAAAAGTTTCTTTTAAACCTTTTGAATATACTTGTTATGAATACTTTCTCCATCGACATCTCACCACCAACTCTGCAAAATGTACAGTAACAATAAAAAATTTTAAAGCTTCCACCCTTGTATTTCAGTTTAAATGCTGCTTTATACTACTTCCCCTTTTTTATCCTTGCTGCCACTGAAGAGATGCACTTCATCCTTGTTCTTTCCAATCTCTAGTGTGTACACAAGTACTGTTGAATTTTCAGTACAGGAATGTATATTTAAATAATCATATGCCAGAAAGTGGGAAAAAAAACCCAGAGTTTAATAAGGACAATGATTATGTTACGCAGGAAAGATATCAGTTGAAAAGAAAGATTAAACTGAAAAAGCACTTCATATGTTATGCTTTGTATGATGGATGTGGCTTGCAACTACAAGCAGTACAAGGTCCTCTCCATGGTAAGAGTTACAAGTTACTAAAGTGGTTTTTGGAGAGAAACATCTGATCATACCACTTTCTAGCATTACACGTTAATTCACCAGGCATAATAAGCAGCTTATGGTCTTGAAAGAAGCCACTTGCTGGGATGGCAACTCCAAAAGGGAAAAATTAAGATCTGACAGGATAAAATTTAGAACTACATTTATCTCAGAAAATATTGTTCACACATTTTGTTTTTATGATGATTAGAATTAGTATCTAAAAGCCACATCTCATTCTGTCTTAGAAGACTATCCAGATGCCATTTAAGTAACATCTTTTTCTTCCAGAAGGCAGATATAAATATGGAGCTCAAAAGGCCTAACAGCTGGATAAATAACAAAATAAACTAACTTGTATTTATATTATACAAGTTCTTATTTTAAATAATGACCTCAAGATTTATAACCATTTTCATTATTTTTAAATCCTTGGGGTTGGAGGAACTTTCAAGGAGAATGCACCGAATTGTATTGAATTCCTGGGACTGATCTTAGTGTCTTCTGTAAATTCATTGAGCTCACGGTTTACACATAGTAACAGTCATTAACATTGAATGTCTTGAGGAGAGGGCAAAGAAGGGATCTTATCACTGTCTCAAACTACCTAATGGGTGAGTTGCAGAGAAAATAGAGCTAGAGTCTTCTCAGAGGTGCACAGAAAGAGGATTAGATAGAATAGACAAACTGCAACATGAGATACAAGGAAAAAAATTGACTAGAGAAGGATCCGAGAAATCAGATCTAACTTTGAAGTTGGCCCAGCTCTGAGCAGGGGGTGGGACTGGAGACCTTCAGAGGTTCTTCCAACATAAACTATTCTGTGTTTCCCAGACTCAGAACTTCTGTATCCACAGCAAGTGAATTTTGTGCTATATCTATATTAATTTGATGAAGAAACCCAATATGAAACACTTACGTTAGAGATAATTAATACAAAAACTTTGTTATCAGTGAAAATTAGTCATTTCTGTAAAACTCTCATATGTACACAGCAGAGAATTTCTCAGACACTACCACTGGGAATAAAACAAAAATAAAATTACCTTAAATGAAAACAATTCAAAGCCTGCACAAAGATGGTATTACGAGACAAAGGAGTAATGATGATTCTATATACATACAAACAGCTTTTATTTCACTCATTTGAGAATATCTGACAGCTTGAATGGTTTTTCACTACCTGGACTGCTAGTTAATATGGCAATTTTAACAAGACTGCAATCTGTAACAATGTCAGTCTTGCGTATTTTTCTTGTCACAGTGAAGAAGAATAATAAAAGGAAAAGACAAGAAAGTAAAATGAGGACATCATGAAACAAGAAGAAAAAAGGAAGGAAGGAAAGGCAGAAGATTCACCTTCCCCCAGTTTTGTGTAAGGTATGTTCATCAAGGGGTAACAGAATGAAAGATTAGAACTATGAATAGAGTTCAAGTAAGATAAATAATAATGCAGGAATAGAACAGCAAAATTTGTAGAGCATATTGGTCTAAAAATTCATTTTATCAACTTTAAGAATACACGTGTTCAAAACAAGTATTCTGTAACCAGCAGTTCTTACACATTTTCACAGGAGATCACCACTCTCCAATTCATGCCTTCATCTCCTAACCCATTCCCAACAACACATGTATCAATACGAGTAACAGAACTCCTACTCCTTCTGGATATTTTCCTGTTTATACATACAAAGAGACTGTATTAATCCTTCCGGCAAAAGCACCACTTTGAGAAACTAGAATAATACAAATTCAACATGGCATGTATTAAACTTTAACTAATGTGAAATGTAATTGCAAATAGAGATTAGCATTTGTACACATGTGTTTCTAATGCAAGGCACAGCAAGATCCTTGGATCTTTGTTTTCTAGTGTTATTTAAAGTTTTTGTCAATAACAGGGAAGAAAACAATCTCATTACTAATATATTTTTATTTGGCATGCTGAGGGAAGAAAGTGAAAATAATAGGTCACTTTTACCAAGCCATTTGTACAGGAGTATAAGGGGAAGGTAAAAGTAATAAAAACTGCCTTTGATAGTATAAATGTGGAATCAAAGAATGAAGATCATTTTCAAGGATGCTATTCTGGACTCACTGAAAAGTCAGTGACACTGAAAAACATTTGGGGTTATGGCAGATGATCATTAAATTCCCAGTGCTGTGATGAAAGGGCTATGGTAATGCTGGATGTACAGAGGAAAATACTGAATGTAGCGAAAAGGGTGGACTGGAGTCACAAGACGAAAGAGCAGGAAAGGTGGTACTAAGGTTGCTCTGCTTCCTTCAGCAGCACAACGTGGCCCATGGGGGAGCTGCTGAAAAGCACCCTTTTTCTGCCCCCTCAAGCACATCATTAACTCTGTATCTGAAACAGATGTAATCACGCTTGGAAAAGCATATCCAATTCTGGCATCCATAATTCCCAAGGGATACTGAAATACTGGAGGATTCAGAGAAAAGCCACAATGACAGTAAGACTGGAGAAACACTGAAGAAAAGGTGATGGAATATATGGTAAGTATTTACAACAGCAGCACATCTTTTATACAAGGAAGCTCCTTCTAGCATAAAACTATATTTCAAGACTAGCCTGTGGAAAGCTACACTTACCATGAATCACATGTTTTTAAACAGTGGCAATAATTAAGTCAGAACTATTTAGTAGCACTCTAGTGCATATCCCATTTCTAGAAATACTTAAGCCAAGACTGGAACTTTTTTTTTTTTTAATACACGGTCTAGTTCAACCAGCAATTAATTTGTGAAAGCCTATGCTTTACTTTATGTCTCATTTCAGATTATATGATCACAGCAGCCCCTTATGGATTTATCATCTATGAGATGTAACATTAAGGTAGCAATGAAATCAAGTGCTTACATGAAAAAGTAATGACAAGTAACCAATGTACTTAAAGCCAGATTTTTAAAAAAGCAGATGACCTGCAAGCTCTCCACCCTCTTGTTTAATATGCTTATCTGGCTATCTGTGCCTGATAGTTGTTTGTACTGCCTCCCTGAAGGCACAGAATATGTTTGTCTAATACAGACCAAGCAGTTTTGGGGTTTTTTTTTTCCTATTTCTTCAAAATATACACAATTAGCTTCCATATAATAAAGAATTCAAGATATTTTTAAAACAACACCATTACCACAATTTAAAGGTCCTTAAAACATTTCAAAATAAAAACTAACAATCAACATTTCGTAATGAAAACAAACAGAATCACAGCCCTAGCATCCTTTTGCACAGTCTAAAAAAGTGAGCATTCACACTATAACCTAAGAAAGAGCACAGTAGCTCCCCAATATCTGCCCAATTATCAGCCAAGTTTGCAGGTCTGAGCTGGTCATCTTGCTAAAGAAAGAGCTTGTGATTCTGCTCAACTTCATGCTATTCTTTCCTTGTTTCTCAGGAATGACATTCATGGATTTTGACTTCCTCACATCTTCACATGGATTAGCTCTGTTCAGACCATATAAGCATTAGTTAATCCATGAGGAACCATGGAATGGCTCTGGATTTGAAAATCCTGGAGTTCACTGACCAATATTTTCATTTTGTTATTTCATCACAGAAATTAATACATTGACCATATGGTTAAAAAATTAATACCTAGCTTTGCAAAAAATAGAGATCTTCGTGAAATATCTCATCACAACAAAAATACCTTAGACAAGGTCTCAAAGATCAATATAAGGCAACTATTTTCCATTCTCAAGGATTGTCATCCAGCAGCATAAGTAAAGTTTAACTTTGTTAAACTGTGACTGCAGTAACTCCTACACATTAGAGTGCCATCAAAAATACTGATTCACTAAAAGAAACCTTCTTAAGCATGAATGTCTGCTTAAACTAAGGTAGGACTCCTCATGCTAAAGATGCTGATGAGATAAGGATGCCCACTTCTGAAAATGGTCCTGCAGATAAACAGCCTCAACTTTTGAAGCTTCAGTGCTTTTGGAAAGCTGGGAGTTACAGAGCTCTGCAAACTCAGCTGTAAGCACCCCTACAGCTTCTTGCTAACTTGCCACAGCCTGAGGAATTAAACTCTGAAGTCCTAAACAAAATCCCAGAGCTATATTTCCAGTCATTGCTGTCAAGTTTACCTAGAGCTGGAAACTACTTTTTCCAGGGTTGCTGGCCCAGAGACTCTTCACCATGACATACCTTGTTGGTTCAGTGCTTGGAGGTCAGATCTGGAGCCTTCAGTTCATGGGACAAGTGACCATGTGCTGCTGCTGAAGGACAATCATATGACATAAATGAGCTCTGGTTTGTGTTTTTAGACAGGGGAACCAGTTATTCCATATATCTTGTAGCTCTGAATGACAATTCAGAGCAGCCTGATCAGCAAAAATACCTGTAACCAGGAGACCTTACGAAACCCAAAAGCTACTCTAACTTGGAAACCTAAAATTCCTGCCAGTGTCAGGACTATGATCATGTCGGTGAGACTGGTAAGATTGTCATCGCTACTCAGCAGATGTGGGGTTCCCAAGAAGCCTACTTCACAAACACCTTACATTGGAATTTTTAAGTTGATTTTGGACCACTGAAATTTTGTTTATTAAGAAATGTTGAAAAACATGGTTTTGGTCCAGTTTGGCACAAATCCAAATTTAAACAAAATTATGAGAAACAGAAATCCTGCACATTGTTCACATTTATTTATAAAATCCTGGTTAGAGAGGGCAACTAAGGTTTCTAGAACTGACAGTCATGATAAATAGGATGAAAATATCTATTCCCTACCATCATCTTCCTATTTCCATTCTGATTCCCTATGAGGCAAACATTTACTTTCACATTATTCTGACTATGGGAGCCACTGTATGACCTTTATAGGCTTCTGCAGTTCAACAAGGCATGGATGTTTTCTTCAGGGAGAATCTTAATCTTTGAAGTGTTTTTCTTATTATTAAAAAAAAAAGTTTCTATATGTCATATGTTCCCTCCCAAAATCCCAAGATGAATAACTGATTTATTTTCCTATAGTTAATCAAAAGTCCTGAACAAATAAAAGTAGTATTTTCTATTTCATTCTAAATGTTCTAACTACAATTTACTTAATTAAGTAGATAAGGGAAATGGAAATTACAGAAAAAAATCTCAATATCTACTTGCTAAACATTACAGGGAGATAACTTCTATTATCAAATACCATATCTATACATCTCTTTTGTTACACAGCTACCAGTAGATGGTGCCTTGGTCTGTCTGGAAAAGAAAACCCTATACAATTGGCACATCAGTTACACTTCTTATCTCAGACATTCAGATTATACACCAATTAAAACTATGCATCTTTGAGGACTAATTGGCTCTTAATTAGGTGTTTTGTTTCCCTTAAATCATTGGCTGAATATTAGCAGTTCTTCTGCTTTCTGATAAATATATCCACTATGTTAAATATCTACAGATATTCTGATGGCTCATATTAAACCTTTTCTAAGGTGACTGGAAAAAGAAATGTACCAGGGAGAGTCATTAAGTTAACATTTACATTATTGGAGTGGTGTAGAAGTTGGCACAATACGGTTGGCAATCTTGTTCCGGTATATTTTAAGACAAACGTTTACAGCTCTATCATTATTTGTTAAAGAAAAAAGGTATAATCTAATTATCAGAAAACACCTCCTCTTTTTAGCAATACTTCAGGATTCACAGGGAGCATTTTGGAAAATGCTATATTGTATTTGGGCAGATTAAGGTTTTTGGGAATATTATACAGTCTTATGATTTATTCTCCACACAATTGGCCTTGCTACAAGGAAATAAATTATACATATTATAGAGAGTCAATTTTCCAAGGCAAGAACCAGTAGGTTTCTGGTATTATATTTGATTACCTCAGAAAGAAAAAAGGTAATCATAATTACTGTAAGAGTCCACATTTGGGTAGTAATTTTCAACTACTTCACATAATGCAATAATTACACACGTAACAGATATACCTGTAATAATGCAACTACGACACAGAATTTTTAATAATGATATTTGATGTGTTGAAAAACAGAATGGAGTTTAGTTTTAGAATCTAGTACTGAAAGAAATGAATCTTTACCTCCACGATGCTGTCCCACTGATTTCAATTTTAAAATAATTTTGAATTCCTTCACCTAGGGGAGCTGTTTTTTCTAAAAAATCATTCTAGAGCAAAAACTCTATTTACATTGAATTGAGAAATAATGACAACATCTTTTCACACATTTTAATCAGATATAAAAAACAATCCTATGCAAGACATAAATCTGAATCTCCAGACTTTTTTCTGCCAAACAAATTAAATGTTTCCACTCTGCCATGCCTAGAAAGGTAATTAGATAAGCCACTTTGACAGAATATCGAAGTGCAAATGTATCATGAGCAGCCACGTGATCTGTTACCAAAATCTGTTTCTTTAGATCTACATTCTCCTCCTTTACAATTGTCAGCTAATTCCCTTACTGTCCAACTTAATGCTTACAGTCAATGCCTAAAGCCTGACAAAATACTAAATACTATAACCTTCCTTCAAAATCTTTTCCAAAGCACTGTATACTACTAAATCTGATGTTACCTGAATCACTTCTTTGTTATGTTCAGATAACAAACTTGCATTTGCTTTTCTCTAGTCTCATGGTCCCACTATCCTGCTTCTGGCCCTGCAATTTCACATGTCACTTCCTTCAGATTCTAGGATGGATATTACCTTGTGCCTAATCTGAGCACATTAAGCTCAAGTTTTGCGTCCAACTCTGTTGAGGGTAATTTTCATAAATATATATTTATTTTTATTATTATTATCAATCCTGACTTTACACCATGATCAATATCACCATCCCTATTGAAAACTGAAGCTAAGTATATATTTACATTTTAGGTTATACCTCAGTCATCTATAAACTAACCCACCCTCTACTGCTAGATGCCTTCTTTTCCTGTTTTTTTTTTTTTTTTCTGTTACAAAAGAATTTCCTGCTCCTTGCAGAACTGTAACTAAACAGTGGTTTGGTGGATTTCCCAAGTTTTTGTTCTGGGTACTATCTTCAAACCTCTTTTTAAGAGGGATTTTATATTTACTGTAAGAAAACTTCAAAGTAATTTTGGAAGCTAACGTATTCATTTCATTCATCAATACCTGTTTAGTGTTTCAAAAATTATAGTGTCTTCACACATAGCTATAGGCAGTTACTCAGCAGCCTCTATGAAAACCATTAAGGCACTCAGAAATTGAATCGTTCACTGTAAATCATAGAGATTAGATTTAGATATGCAATCACTGACAGGAGAAGGTTCTGTACAAGCACAGCTACATGTGGATAAATACACATATTCCAAGCAAAGATTCCAGAATCATGACCGTTGCAAAATTTGGAAAGGTTTTAAAAACCAGAAAGTTCTGATTTTTATTTGTTAGTTTAGTAATTAAGTTTGTGCTGCTGTTGTAACTTCTAATGGCAGTGACTGACAAGTTTTACTTCTAAAAGCTTTTACAACAGTATAAGTCATTCATGAATGTTAAAAATTCAAAATTAACTCCAAAACAAAAAAAGCTGAAATAAATTCTGCTACACAGTAAATTTTATTACAAGGGTAGATATGCTTCTTGATTTACATTACACTCCTCCTTCAGTTGCTACAGGCAGGCTATTAACAGGGGAAAGAATATAAATCCTGAAACAGGAGCCAGTAGGCCGAAAGAACACTAGCTTCCCCTTTAAAAAAAAAATCCCCTGAAAATTTATATATGAAGTAGTTTTGATTATTTGTTGTGCTACATACAAATAAAATGTAAATCTTCACCATAATTCATTATTCTGTTCTGGCATACAAACTAATACAGGGTGCCAAAGATAGTTTTCCTCAGAAACAACAGTGCAGAAAAAAAAGAACCCAACAATATGCTACTAAAGCTTGCAGTAGGCTTGTTTAAAAACAATTAAATTCCTTCTTTCCAACTCATTTGGGCACTCTACATGTACACTAACATCATGTCTAACTTCACTGTAAGAATAATTGTTCTATGCTATGGAAACATGTAAGGGATTAACTATTCTGTGATCAAAAATGAATAACAAGGTTTTTTTCATTAAATACAACCGTAATTTTGCCAGGCAGTGCTTTGCTGCTGAGGTTGAACCTTATAATTTAAACTGACCCTCCCAATTAAAACTCAGACACTTGTGAATCTTTCATTTACACTTTAGGGAGGAAAGGAAATAACCAGTAGAAAAGTTATGATCTCCTGATAGGGCTTTAAAACGGAAAGAAAATTTTGCTGCTCAGGCGCAAGTTGAGAACAGACTTACAAGTCTGACAGTTATAAAGAGATACAGGTGCATGAAAGCAGCTGATCCGGAAGCAGTAATGCTGTTGCTGTCCTTAGGGACAGAGTACATCAACCGGATAGCCAGGACAGCATTTTAAGGGTATTTGCTTGTTTCATATGCACTTGCTACTTTTCAGAATATGGGAGCAACAGATGAAAAAAAAGGAAAGACATCTGTTAACAGCTTCAATGACAAAAATCTCTTGCCATAAAATTAACTTCCTGAGACTGAAGAAAATGTTGTTACTGCTGTTATTAATATTTGCATAGCTGTCAGAAGCCCAGGCTTTATGATTGCTTACTACTTCAGAGACCACTGACCATTATTTGAGGTGCTGGCTACAGTCTGAGTTACTGCTTTTCAATAAATGTTACAGCCTTCAAATTCCATTACTAGTGGAGTCTGAATTACATCTACTCTCAAAATAAAATAAAAATGAGCAGAAACGCGTTATGGGGCTTTGCCACAAATTCTGTTCAGAAATCTAGCCTATTTAAGACAATGGCATTTTCTCATGGAGTCCTGTTTAACAGATATGTACGTCATGGTACACCTAAACAGGTTGGGTCTGTCAAAGACGCTCAGTCAAACGTAGGGATAGTAAGTCTGGATGATAAATCATGTCCTATTACTTGGACACTTGAACCCTCTAATAACAAAGATACTTTATACAGACTGCATCTGAAAAGATGCATAAACTACTGTTGCCTATGAAAGTCTGGAACACCTAAGCTTATGGCTCTGTATTCATCCTTACTTTCCAGTTAACCCTGCATTACAGCAAATGGAGAAGTAGTGTGGTATAAACTCTTCCAATAATTCAACAGGAAAATATCCAGCATTTGTGTGCCAGCGTATAACTACTACATACTTCTGAGAAAAACTGGTAGCTGTCTACGTTACACCCAATAACAGGTCTATTTGTGGAAACAGCTCTAAGCTGAAGTTGTCCTATATCACCATCTTTCTAAAGACCCATTATGCAACTGTCACCTTTCTGCTTCTCCTTTGATGTCAAGGAAGAAGAGATCTTATAGCTAAATAAAATGCTTTTAGCATCAGGAAATTTAAATGCAGCGTTTTCCCCTGAGGGTTGCAGAGCTCTCTTCCTGACTGAGCACCCAGCTGTGTGCCCATAGCCATTATGGACAGAAGAGGGTGCTGACTAATGGGAACTTAGAGTACAATTTTATAAAGAGAGCAGGACTTCATCTGAAACTAAAAATTTCCTACATAGTTTCTATGATTGGCAAGTAATTCACTGCTATCCAGTGCTGAAGAACTTGTATTCTGAGGTTGTTAGGCTCACCACTGACAAAAATAAAATGGGTCTCTGGGTAGTTGCTAGCAAAGAGTTATCACAGACCAGCACATCTTCAGGAAATTGTTGTATGGACACAACCATCACATACCCTTTTATCAAAGTCAGGAAATCGTATTTCAAAAGAGGATATTTTGTGTTAGAATCACCAGGGTTTTATTAAGATTTAGGAAAAAAACTCCAAGCTTGCTGAATAGGTAAAATGCATAATAAAAGTACTTGAGGAAGCAACTGTGAGCCATTGATCCAAATAAACAATCACCTGCTGGGATGTACAGTTTTTCCTTGTAGTCATGAAAATCTTGAAGAGAACCGAATGCAAAAATAGAGATAATATAGGTAACTTTGACAGAAAATGAAACTAAGTGTCTTGTATAATGAGGCGTGCTGTTCCTTCTCCTACAGAAAATGAAATGGTAAGAGCAGTAACTCCAACACCAACAGCCAGACCTTCTCAATGAAAGACACAAATAATCTTAGCTCCAGTGCCAGCATAACAGGAGGCATAAAAGGACAGTAGTGAAATGCATATCAACGACACAACTTGAAATATCAGTTACAAGGGAAGTAAGGTCACTACTTCTGCTTCCTCAGGAACTCATTCTTTTTATAAGTATAATTTTTATAATAACAAGTCACAATGAATAATATAAATATAGGAGTCTGGTACTCAGATTGTATTTGAAAAATGTTAGGTGTGCTGAAGTGAGTATTTAGTCCTCTACAAAAGTATTGTGTAAAAGGCATGTGCCAAATTTCTCGTTGCTATCTTACTTATTCCTATGAACAGAGTACTTCTCAAGGAAGCCACAGTAATTTCCTTAGCTCTAACAGGATTAAATGAAACCTTCAGTACTGAGTTGATATAAAATATCACTACGTTTTTAAACCAACATGATCTGACCAATGCAGCGTGACTGAGTTAGTGGAAAGGACTACAGTGTAAATAGTTTGGTGTCTAAGACCATTTATGCATAAGCCAGCTTCTCTGACATCCAAAGCCCTGCACTAGAACACAGAGCTAAATCTCTAACCACCACAGAAAGGCAAAAGTGGCTAATTCAGGAAACTAATTTCTAGACCATTTGAAAATTAATTCAGAAACCATCTAGAAGAGTTCCCCATACCAGAACTTGAATCCATCATCAGTATCTTGACTCTCCCGAAGAATCCTTTCATCAGTATAACAGTAACATCATTTTTGTAAGAATTATCATCCTTTAAATGGACGCTCTCTAATACAGTAATAGACTGATATAAACCATTTTTGCGTATTGTGAAGGTGAAATCTGGTATGCTAAGAGATGTAGATGTAGAAGATCATAAATATTAGAACTGTGAGCCCATTTAGTACTGGCCTTGGAAACTTCAGCCTCTGGATAGGGATGAACGATGACTTCCCTCTCTTAACCCTAAGTCCTAGGAAGGCTCATATATTTTTAAAATTTCTGTTATACAGAATTGTAATGTTAACATATAAAACTAAACTTGGTTTCTCTGAAAAGCTCCCTACTCCATTTAGCATTTGAAGATCTTATCTACTGCTAGAGAAACATAAGAAATCTATATGGGTACTGTGAACTTCAGATATTTCCTTGGAAAAGAACGAATCACAGCATAAAAAAGTTGAGAGCTAAATAATCATCTTGTTGATTTAGGAAGGCAAATACAGAGGACAATATTAACATCCTGAAACAGTTTCCATAATTGGACCTTAGCATTCCTTTTCCGCTACAGAAAATTGGAGTGACTTCATTTCTAGGTGGAAGAAATTTTTTATGAAAAATCAGCATCACAGGAAAGGAATACTCAAGCAGCATCATCTCTGAGACAGAACTGTCTAGACTGGTGAACTTCAATGTGCCTCAAAAATAAATACAAAAAAATCTGTGCAACCGTGGCAGATAAGGAAAAGTCTGGATAAAAAAAAAAAAAAAAAAGAAACAAAAAAAACCCAACCCAAACAAAACAAAACAAAAAACATGAAAGAAGGGATGTAACCAATGATCAGAGATTCCCTTTATCAAGCATTAAAACATGTTGCTATTAAGGTGTTATGCTTTAGTGGAAGCAGCACAGGAAGGAGCTGCAATCTGCTGACATCTGAGAAAGAATTGCACTTCTTAGGAATACATCACCTTAAAAACGTTTGTCTTACAATGATGACATAGGCACCTTCCAATCTTAAAGGTGAAAGGCATGTGTAATGCATTTAAAGCTTAAATTGCTTCATGGGTTTGTTTAGGAAGGCTATTTGGCAACTGAAGCTGTTCTATTCTTAGAAAGTGGGACTGGTAAATGTAAAAAATACCCCTAATATGAAGAGTAAAAGAAAGTAGTTAACCTTTAGGGCTTTTTATATAAAATAGTACATGCATAACTGTTAATAAGTTGCACAATTCATCCTCTGACACTGTGTTACACATATTTACAGCTAACATTCATGTATGATTAAGAAAAGTCTAGCTTTACTTAACACAATACAGGAATAATATTTCTCGGCCAGTTTAGTTAGAAGATGACTGCTTTAATCCAGGAGGCTCCTCAGCAGATGGCTTTATCATATATATATATGTATGAAACAGGCTCTGTATTTTATGAAAACAGGTTTTTTTCCCCACCAAAAGGGAAAGCTGTAGAATATTTGTAATTATGGTTAACTGGCAAGTATTTTGAGCTTGTCCGGTTTCCTGAGCAAATCACTAGGAAATATGAAATTCTACTGTCATTTTAACAATTTAATTTTTAAGAATTAATTCCGTAAGGGAGCTATAGTCAAAAGCTGGTCATCCACATAAAGAGCTCCTTGACTGGTTCAGGTGACACAGATTTTATAAATGCAGCTATCATAATGGTAACTATGAATATTGCTGAAATTTTGGTGGAGGGGTGGAGGGGGGGGGGATGACCAACCATTGTTGCATTGTTTTTTTTGAGTCTGCCACTGCACAGTATGTCACTATTCCAGAAAATACTCAGTGAAATTGATTCCAGTGAAGTCAAAAAAGAATATAAATTCTAACCAAATACACTTAGTGTTAACTGAAGTTTGTAATATTGCAATATCATACAGACATTCAACCTGTAAGAGAATCAGAGGCTAAGAAAGCTAATGATTAATGAAAGATTACACACAAATGTCTAGGTACATACACACATATTTGTATGTCTTTGTTTATATATACATCTAAATGCATAAGATATATTACAAATAAACATTTATGTTCAATAATTTTAATTTCAGATTTTAAAATCTACAGTCTGAAGTCTGATTCACTAACGAAAGCATAATTCTTATACATCGAAAATATAGCATGCAAATACTACTATTCGTATACTTTCTGTATGAGTGAAAACATGAAATTCAACGTAAAGCTAAGGTGTCAACATCTTTATAAGTACAAGAGAGTCATACTAACCTGTATTTTGATTGGCCAGGAGAAATTGCTGACATAGACATAGAAAGTGATGTTTGGGTTGCTCCGAAAGTTAAATTTTTCACAGGAAAAGCTATCCCTGTATTCCTTAATATTAGCCTTAGAAACAACAGGAATCTCTTCTCCAGATATTGTTCCAGCTAAAAAAAAAATGCATGTAGATATATATATTTATGACAAATATTAATCATCATTAAGGGTGCTAAAGTAAATTTGCACAAGAAGCTTAAATTCTTCAATTACTTTTGGTGTCTTCATTCTGCGACTTTAATAACCCTTTATTGTAGCTTACATGGCACATCAAGTATACTTCACATACATATGGAGAATTCACAGAAACTGTTACTCTGATTTCAAAAGATTATGAAAGAATTATAAAATTGATAGACGTCACATGAATTTTAGAAGAAAGTTGTTACGGTCAGCTAAACAGATAATATGCTTTCCTCTAGTAATTTAAATTCCATTTCAACCAAAACTCATAGGTTAATAAAGCTTGAAAGTTAATTTTGTCTGTATCTTACATTATTGCTGTAGAGTTTTAATTGTTCATGAAAGCTTTAATAACATACCTACTAATAAACATGTATAATTTTTTGCTAATATATGTATGACTGTGCTAAGTCAAAATAAAGGAATAAATAGAATTTACTAAGCAAGGTATGTTAAAATACTTCAGAATTACATTGATGAAGAAATTAATGAGTTTGTGTAAGACAAACTCTGAACATTCTTTAAAAAGATTTTTTTTTTTTTAAATTTTAGTATGATTTCATTTTAAGCATCGTGCTTCTCCTTGGATGTGTTTTCAGAAAGTCAATAGAACCAATTCAGAGAAACTGTCTAAACAGAGGTTTTCTTCTTTCTTTAAACAAAAAATTGTAATGGGGCTCAAAGTTGGAGAAAAATAGATAAGCAGCTCCTTTTATCAGCATACACAGAAGAACTTTATTGTTTGATATCAATGTTAAGGTTAATAATTAAATTTTTAGCTTGAGCACTGAAACAAAGAAATAAAATCTCAGTCTTTACAGTAGTTAAGGAAGCAATTTATCTTAATTAAAATCACAGCATTTCATAACACTGTCATTTTAAAAATTTAAATAGACTACAAGCTTTTCCTACCAAAGTAATTTTAATTGAATAGGAGAGAAAGTTTACATATTAATGAAGCTTTGTTCAGATTGCAAATTATCGTCTGAGGTTTAAATAATATAGTTAACAATGGCATAACGATAATGGCAAAAGAATACATTTGGTAAAGTTCCATCATCAAAATTAGCCACAAAGAGACAAGCAGGTTAAAACAGCTTAAAGGATCATGAAATCATACGGGAAAAAGACATCATACCAAAATCCACCCTCACCTGTAGAACCGATAGACCATGTAATATTGAGGTTGAAGTTGTTTGATGCATTAATTGATATATCCAAATTTTTATTTGACTGTATAAAAAAAAAAGAAAATATATTGAAGTTAACAAAATACATCAGAATGTATTGAATATAACTCTATTGCACATAAGTGAATATAGCCTTCTCATCATCTTCAATTTTTCATTTTAAAGATAAATAAAAATGGTAATAATTCAGAGCCAAAGGCAATCCTCTCTTCTGCTTCAGTAAGAACAGGGTACAAGTAAGCATATAACTACACCAGTTATCTTTTCAGACTGGGATAAAAATAACAAAACAACTTTCTTTATAAAACTAAAGAAAAAATACATGGCAAATAGCTACATTTTAATTATGATTCAAAAATTACTTTTCTCATCTGCTAATAAAGATTTCTTAACTGAAGGGTATACTCCTCTAGTTCATCTCAGGAAGACACTGAAACTTGTTATCTACGGGAACAACAATAAAATAAACCAGCTGATAATTTTTTGGAGTATTGGTTGATCTGAAGTACATCCACCATTTAGAAAGTTTTCTCAGTGAATACACTCGAATAATTTTCAGTTTTCAAAAAGATTTGAAATATCTCTAATACCTCATAGGCACTTGGCAAACCTTTAATCATGGTCAAATACAATGGAAATCTTAATTTTGACTCTCCAAATCTTGTCTAAAGTTAATAACATTTTCCTACCTGTTCCGGATTTGCTATAAAGTTTATGGCAGTGTGATGGCGATCATCCTCTTGTAATAAGCTGAAGGTAAACTGGTAATCAATCAAAAGACTGTCTGTAGGTAAAACAGAATGTAAAAATAAAATAGATTCAAGTGTATACATATTAATAAAATGTTATGCAACACCTAAAAATTTACCATTCACTTTTATTTTAAAAAGCATGGAGTAATCTACAAGTCAGAATTATTCACATGCATTTCACTGTTTAAGCATTTGCACTGTAATGTCTTGAAGCAATAAAAAAAATAAAATGAAGTGAAGCAGTAACAAAAAACAATATTAAGAAAAATAACTAAATTAAGAAACATCGCGGGGTCAGAGCAGCTATTACACATAACCTGAAATAGTCATTCTTTGTTAAGTAATTATTCCAAAATACAGTATCAAGTATTGTTAGAGTGTTATCAGTTCCCTAATTTTACTCTGAAATGATTATTCAAATATTCTGCATTCTAAAATGCATTTAAATATTTTAATTTTACAGTCATACACTTTACTGCGTTATATAAATAGTTTACATAGTTACTATAACACATTTTAGAATTATTAGTTTTAAAGTTTTGGGAAAAAAGTTGCATCTACAGTAAAATTATATAGTATGAAGGCATGATACTATAGTAAATAAGACTGCTAATAATAAAGTGGCATAGTGGAATTTTGAATAGAAATTTTTTGACTACCAAGCACATCCTTTCTAAATTGCCAGAATTCTGAGAGATTTTGTAAGTGGCAAGTGATATAAACTTTTCATACATGAGAAACAAGTTTAGTATTGACTCAAAAAGATTATATTTCACTTCCAAATGACATTTGTTCTACGCATTTTTCTTCCAACCCATGACAGGAATGGAGTCTGCAGGCAGTTCCTATTCCTGCCATTTCTGTCACTGCACACTAACAGCAGTCCCCTGATGGCCAGCGAAAGTTGGCATAGGTGCAGAAGGGAGAAAGGGCCATCCTCAGACGACCCAAACCATGCTTAACCCTTCCTGGAAGGAGCATAAAATGATTGGGAGAAGTCGGAAGATGTAAGTTTTGAACCAACCCATTGTGTTTCTGAAGTTGGAGGAATGAGATTAACCCTTAGTTGGGTCATAGCACTAGGAATGACCGAAAAGGAACTTTTCTGCAGGCGGTGGTGGGTAGGGGTGGGTGGGGGCTGCATTTGTCAAGGTGAAGCAGGTTTCCAGCACCTCTGTAATGTAAGAAAAAGACCCAGTCACCAGGGATGATTGTTGCTGCAATTCGTACAGGGTGCTATGTAGAATCCCAGCAGGCAACGTTCAGTGCAGTCACTCAAGAATCAGCAGAGCCCTCAGATGTAAATTGTGTTAGCAGATTAATAATCCTTGTGCAACAGTCAGTTATGAACAAGAGGTGGGTGCGGTGGATGGATCTTGAATGCTCTGTTACAGGGGCAGATATCTTCAGATCTAACAGAATAAATCTTCTAACTCTTTGACCATTATGGTTCTACAGAGATCAAAAGATCCTGTTTCTTCCTCTGCCACAGGAAATAAGGAGGTGCCTTTTAAGTGTACATGATTCAGATTATTATATTGTACATGTTAAAATACGGTTAGATACAAGTCATATTTGATGCTACATCCTAGTGAATAACTTTGAAGCCCTATTTTGATCCCTCTCAATGACGTTCTACTAGTCACCAACACCACATGAGCAGCGTGTTACAAATAAAAAATATGTGATCGTAAAACCAAAATCAGTAAATACAAAGAGATTGAAAGATTAAGTCAAAGCAGGAAAAAGTTGTGTCGGCCTTTTGTTGGACTCAATAGTTTGCTTAATGTTGACGATCACCTTTTCTGCAGCAACACATCATCTGAAAAAATATACCTTATTGTGTCACATAGGAAGCCTGACATAGGAGAAAAGCAGCTTACTGGTCAATGAAGCATGAATACAGCCCACTATATTGTCCTAATAGTTAAAGAAAATATTGGGTTTTGTTTGTGGTTTGTTTTGGTTTTTTTTTTACACTGAGCGTGGAAAAAGAATTAGAAAATAAAGGAGTTACATGAAAGGAATTACCATGACCTTCAAAGCTGAAAAGTCCACTTTCTTTATTACTAGCTACCACAGTTGCATTACTCAAATAAGAATAAGTTGATCTAGATGTCTTAGACAATGAGTTTTGATCAGGTATTTGCAAGTTTATGATGGCAAAAGATGAATAAATATTAAATTAAAAGACACCATTTATTTATTAATACTACTCCACACTTTTCTAGCTATGCAAATCCAATTAATAAAGTCTCATTGACTCTATTAGTAACAGTGTGCCATATCTACATATTTAACAGTAAGATTACCATTGCACCAGAAGATATTTAAAGGTAGCAGGATAGCAAAAGATGGCAAGTAGAGATTGACCCCTGTTAAAGGGATTAATAAACTCTTTAATAATCATGAGTAGCAAGGCCAAAAGGCTAGGAATAATGTATAGATATGCTACATTTCCTGATCTGGTCAACCTGGGGTCCCATGAAATACAAATTACTGTTTTAGCATGAATCTTTGCAAACAGAGTTATTGTAAATGTATGGTGGACAAGCACCACAGCATGCACTCCTATGGAAATTCTGGCTACTGCAAAGGCTACAAGATGCAAGAAGCAGTGTAGACAGGCCTTCTGAACAAGATAATGTTAATTTGCTCACAATATAGGGAAAATGACCTTTTAAAAATGCCATAGTTGTTTTCTAAACCCAGATTGTGCCCTCTCAGAGATGCAGAGTATCAGCCAAAGACCAGCAGTGATATATACTTAAAATCTCATCATAAGGCAAAACTGAGAAAAGACACAGGACCCTTGTCTCCCAATCATATATGAACGAACAGCTTTTCTGCACACAAGTTTAAAAAATTTCAAAGTTCATTTACTCTTAAAACAATATGACTACATTTTTTCTGACATTTGTTGTCGTTGCTGTTTTTTTGTTGTTGTTGTTTTGTTTGTTTGTTTGCTTTTTAATTTATGTTTTACTTGCTAAAAGCCAAGAAAATAGGAACTTGTATTTCAAGGAGTGCAGGAAAAGTCCTTACATTGATAAAAGATGTTAAACTATACAGATCCTCATAACTTTACCATCTGTAACAAATCAGAAAAATACTGCCACTTTTTTTTTCTACTGCAAGTTTACCTAAAATACAGTTGAAACACTAAATCATGAAAAACAATAACGGTTGGTTATGTACAGCACCTTTTATACTCAAGATATCCCAAAGTATTTTATGGAGTTATTAATAGTAATCACTCCGATAATAGTATCAAAGTTAGTTATATATCCCACACAGTAGCCATTATCTCCTCTGTAGTACTCAAAGAGTCTTAAACACAGCTTGTGTTATTCAAAAGAGTTCTGAGAGCCAACACATGGAACTTGCCCCAGGATTCTTCAAAGGTGCCAAAGGACCTTTAACTTATGCCAAGCCAGCCCTACAAAATGGGAAGAGAAGATCTTCACCAAAGGAGCACATTTCTTAGCACTAATGGACAGAAATTACGAAGGTTTTATTGCAGAGAGACCTGCAGTAGGGAGGGACAAATCATTAACCTATCTTGGCCACAGAGTGGATGCTGCAAAGCAGAAATACATGTCTCTTCATAGACGATTCTAATTCAGAGAAGATACCTAAAGTGCGTACCACTTGAATGAAGCAGAGAGCACTGCCTAATGCAGTTACATGATTCAACAGTGCAAATGAAGTCGGGTGCAAATGACAGGACTGAAACTGAGCAAACACTCCTTCCCATCTTTCTGAGGACTGCAAAAGCATGCTGAAGAAGTTTCACAGCTTGGAGGAAGGTTTATTTTCATCGTGAGGATACTTCTGGTTGGCCAAAACTTTGAGAAAGATTTGCCTGGACCTATTCTTAAACCAAACATCCCAAATCTCTGGAAGGCTCTAAAGCTAGATTTTATTAGAATATAAATTAATAGAAGTAATTTAAGAGGAAATTCAAAGTGAGAGTAGAAATTAAAAGGGATTGTGAAGAAGTCTCTCCTCCATCTACTGCCTCCTGCTGCTGTCTGTCTCTCTCCCCTTCCTCCCTCTCTCCATTTGTTTCAGTCTATACATAGGAGAACCTTCCCCCACATGTATTCAACAGCTCCCAGGGAAAATATCACCTCCCTCTCCTCCAGAAGGCTTCACCTTCAACAGACTGCAGCAGGCAGAACAGCTTTCCTTCCCACTGCCAAGCCCCATCCTGAACATAACCCTAAAACATAATCTATGCCAATACATCGTAAGTGCACAATAAACAAACTAAGCAGTTACACAGTACATCACACCGTATTTCCCAATTCATAGTGCCATTCAGCCGAGACAGCTTAGCCTGGAAATAAATACAAAATTAAGTAAAATTTAGTTGTAAGAGTATGACCTGTTCTGAATAATTAAATGTATAAATAGCCAAATGTACAATAGCTAAATATAGAAATAGCTATTTAAAGTACATTCAGTATATCCTGTTGATATATATTGTTGTGTATATTTACAATCAGGAATTTAGAGAAGCCTGAAATTTTACTCCATGTATTTTTGTTTCTACTGTAAACTTTTAACTAGCCACCATAAGTATTTTTACCCTTTACATAAACACATGAGACTTTTCATAAGTGCTTCTGTTTATAAAGACACACACAGAACAGATTGCTTCAATTAGGAAAGAAATTTGGATCACATATAAACAGAAACTAAAAAAATCTCACTGCATTTATATTGTAGCATAGGATGACAATGAAAGCACAAAGATAACAAATACTAAACATAATCATCAAACTGCCATATGAGCAACACCTGATAAAAGCAATCTTATAATTTTCATCTGGCTGACCTATAAAACCAAGATTTTTAAACTGTTTTCAAAATCTGAAAATAAAATAAATAAATTCAAACAACAACACTTCCATAAGAGGTAGCAATCAAAATATTAACAATGGCCATTAACATCCAAAAACTAAATATACAAACTTATAGAATCACTTTAGTGAATAATAGAAGAAAATGTTTGATTCTCTAGAAGTACCACTGATGCACTCTGTGGTTCATTTTGGTGACTCATTTTTCTGTAAGAATTTAAAAAAATCAAGAATATGAATCCCACCTTTTTTCAAAACATATTTCCTCAATCTAAATTTAATTCTCAACACATTTTAAATTCACAAAGTGTCAATTAGCTATAATGATTTTCCAAAGAGACTAGGTAGTTAGTGGACATTAGGAAAAACTTCTTTACTGAAAGAGTGGTCAGGCCTTGGAACAGGCTGCCCAGGGAAGTGGTGGAGTCGCCATCCCTGGAGGTATTTAAAAGACGTGTGGATGAGGCGCTTAGGGATATGGTTTAGTGGGCATGGTGGTGTTGGGTTAACGGTTGGACTTGATGATCTTAGAGGTCTTTTCCAACCTTAATGATTCTATGATTCTATCTTGAGCACTGCACAGACTCTTAACTATGGAAAAAATGTTAATGACATTACAGAATGACTGTTGCATTCTTTTATTTTTAAAAAGAGTTAACTGAAAAAGGATTTACCTGAAACACACCATTTTTTTAACAATTCCTTGCTTTTCTACATATCCCTGACCTTTTGGAAATATGCAGAAGACAGTTTCATCTTAGTTTTGGATTGTTTCAGTAAAATCTTAATACCCAGTGTTTCATTTTTTTTATGCCGTCAATATCCTCCATGTTTACATTTTCCCACTTAATATGTTTGAAATAAATATTTTTTTTAAAAACTGATGTTCAGAGTTTTCCTACACCAGTGGGCAAGGGAAAAAGAACCACTATCACATTACAACAGCAACAATCCCTTCCTACTTTGTTTTAGTACAAATGACTGCAAAACGTCTAGTGTGTTGTTGGCTCAGATATGCAGCCCAGACCTTCATCTCAAATCTGATACGAGATACAGGTGACTAAAGTGGCAGCCAGAGAGCATTTAAATAGCCACACTCCAGAGAATCTATAAACCCCCTGAACTTTTATGTCTAAAATTTCACAGGAAAAGTTCTTGAGGACATAGAAATCTCCTACACAAACTCAGAGCCCACAGCTCAGATCTTAATAACCCACCACACACAGTATTTGGAATCCACAAGCTGGGTATTTTTGAGTCAAAGTTTCTCCAGGAGTCAAGCCAGTGCATCCTAAGCGGAGCTACTACAGAGTTCAGCACAAACATCAGCCACCACGTCACTGCGGCATGGCCTCCTCTTCAGAGCTCTCACCAGGAGAAGTTGTAGGCTGCCTTCTTTTTGATAGTATTAAACCCAACTCCTCCTATTTTTCCCTAGCAGGGTGTGTGCCCCTGTCGCCTTCGTGTAGTCAAGGGAGAAGCGGCAGAAGGATTCACACCAGCAGGGAAAAAAGATTCAATTTGCACACAGAGAGACAGAAACCATAGGAAGTCAAATGACACAGGCACTCAGCAGGGAGAGGGAACTCCTACAGTCTAATTTCTGTTCCCAGGCATGTTGCTTCATTTTGTATTAAAAATCATTGAATAAAGTAGAAAAAGAACTTTGGGAGATAAGACCACAATACCATCCTGACATCACCAGCGGTCAAATATAACAAGGACTTATGGCTATTGAGGCTTTTCACATCTCTATTTTGATATTTTCAAAACCCTTGACTGCTTTCACAGTCAAAAGGAGTCATTAAAATCAATTCAAAATGTCAGTAATGAGCGCATGTGAGAACACAACAATAATTAGGTGAAGAAAGCCACTTAATTAAATGAGGAAAATAAATTTCAAAGCAATCGTTTAATCCTAGTATTGCTGTTAATTTTCAAGAAACTGTTCTCTTTCTGTAATGAAGGCCCATGAATTTTAATATGGTTATACTTATATCCAACAAAGAACAGACCTATTCCCATACTCAAGCTTTTGTAATAAAAGAAAATTTTGTTTTCTAAAATGCCAGAATGTTCCCAAAAGAACAAAGGCCAGACAGAAGTCTTGATTTGAAATTCTACTTCAGTATTTCTGAGTGCCACTACAACTCTCTAGAATATTTAATTACATTGGTACTTATTTTAAAAAATATATTTTTAATTGGATATGTTTAGTATAAATTAGTGATAAAGTTATATACAAAAAGGTATGTTAAAGAGGAATATTCAAGACTGTAAAATGAACCACTGCAATCAAGGCTGCCTGTGAATTATTTTTGGGTGAGTGCTCACTTAATGGGCAGCTATTCAACGCTTTGTTCTACGTTCAGTACTCAGTGTTGGGCCCATGCCTCATTTACTACATGCTACACAAACCCTTTTCTAAAGATGAAATTAATTTCTAATGTGGCTTTCTATAGCATTCATCACTATCATTCTCTAAGTTCTTCAGAAAAGTTAATGAATTTGTTACAACATTACTGCGAAATGAGTAGGCATTATTAGCCCCTTTTTATAGGACAGGAAATGAAACAAAGAGATCAAGGACAAAAACTTCCATTAATCTTGAGTAGCCAATCTGAAATACCTAGAGTTTGATTTTTCATAATATTTTGAATTATATAACACTGTATGTGATCATTCTTATTTTGCAGCTCCTTCCATCATTTATTGTAATTCTTTCCACTTTTACAACAAAATAGGAAAGGTACACACATTCATCTTTCCATTACATGATCACTGATTCACCCCCCACAAACAAATTCATTCCACACATTGTAGAGGGAAAGCTCTTTGAGAAATAGTATATACCAGTGTTATTAAAAATTGTACAATTGTGCCCTAATAAAGAAGGAAATAAAAAATGATTGTGCCAGTAACCTTAATTCCTCCACTTTCCTGGCACCCACTGCCTAAATAGCATATTTCAATAAAGGGGTTTTATTAAGGAATTTTAAGAATCAGGCTGGAGTAAATTCTGGAGAACTGCTTTACCTTTGAGATGGCTTCTCCCTTTCCCCAAATCTTTCCAATAGAGCATCCCAGTTCACTTCTTCTCTTAGCAGAGAGGGAAGAATGAACCTGAGTTCCCAGAAATGGAGCAAGAATGTACATAACTGAACACATTCATGCCTTTTCTACCTTTGGCTATTGGTCATTCTCCCATGGCTCCTGTCACATAGTTTCATAATACACATTTCTAAAACTGATCAACATGGCAAAAGATTTTCATATATATACATTTCTGAGAAATATGTCCAGCATTTGGCTCCAAAAGTTAAAGTTTAGCGAAAGTTCTAAGCCAAAAGTACTGCAATGTATGTCAGAGGGCCATATGAACAGAGCATGCAACCAGACCCTCTCACAACATAGTCTCATTCCCAACTACAACCTAATTATCACTTTTTACAAATGTTAGATGAGGTTCACATGATCTTTACCTGATCAATTAACAAAGTGGTTTTTTCACTTTTTTTTTCCTGATAACTAAAAATAATAATTAAATTATGCTGAAAACTAGTGTAATGGACATCAAAAGATGTCAGCATGAGCTTACGCAAAGGGAATCCTTACGGCCAACTTGAAATGATGATGGAGGGATAATCACTGAATCTGAAGGAAGAGATGGTACACTATTAAGAGTACTAGCCATGATACAGAAAATTAAAATGTTTAATAACAAAGGATGAGTAACAAAAAGATGGAAAGCTTCTTCATTCACTAAATAAATGGCTGGCCTTATGTACAACCATGTACATATTAATAAAAACTTTTAAGACTACAATTAAGAAATTATATTTCAACCATTCACTTCCACCAGTAACATGATTTCTATATCTTCATTACACTAAAAGGCAAACAGACAATTACGTGCCTGAGTTGGTACATTTTCATCATAATTCTGTATTACTGAACTGTAATAACTAATTTTGTGAATAGAAACCTCAGAAAATAGTGCTGTTCTATTTTTACTTCTTGAAATAACTTTTAAAGTCAGAGTAGGAAGCTCCCTCCCTTATGACTGCAACATCAGACCCGTCGCAGTCAGTGTTCCCACATTTTTCTGATTAGAGAGCCCTCTACTCATGCTGATTCTAAAATTCATACTCGCACCTCTTCATTGCACAGGCAGTTTGTCTCTCTCCTGCTCTTTCTAGCGATTGTTCTCTATTTCCAGTAAGAGTTTGCTGAGAACAGTCCTATTCATATTGCTCTCTATCAGCAAAAATGTCGCTTTTGAAACCAAGTTCCATTATCAAATGCTATAAATCATATTCATTTGTGACCAAAATAAATTCTGCTTGCATTACACCAAAATTAGGGGGTTACCACCAGACCTATTTTCAGTCAGGATAATTATTTTGAACTTTCAGAGCAGCTGCCTGATTCATTCCCCTGATGTCTGTATCTAACAGTCATCCATTGCCTCATTTTCATTGTTATATTGAAATGTGTTGGTGTCCGACATTACTTGTCCATTGTGACAAAACAAAAAGTCATTTACTGTGAAGTCTTTACTATAAACTAGCAAAACTTGCCTTTTTGCTAAATGTAATGACAGCGGAATGAGCTTCAAAATACTCCAGTACTACTATTTCTTTGCCTTTTTCCATGTAAAGAAAGAGCATGTGAGAATGAATTTCACAGCAGTTCAAAGTTTTAAAAAAACATATGGCAATAATAATTCATTGTTTCTTTTACTGTACTTTAAAAAAATAGGCTAAAAAGCCCACAAAAAGACATAGGGATTAGTGTCATAATCAGCAAATCGGGTAACTAAATTTTATTTTAAACAGAAATCTTTTCTCTTATGAAATTTCCAGCTGCTATTTGGAAAAGTCTAATAAGTCATCAATTTTGATCCTAAGGGAGGTCAGGTACAGAAAAATCTGACCTGTGTTAAAATTTTATTCCGCTAAATGTTACTAATAGCTTAGGCTTACTCTGTATTGACTAAAACTTTCTGAAGATGACTATCTCTTTCTAAGACAGATGCACAGAGGTCAGATGAGCAACCCTTGGTTCTCTCTACTGACTACAGAAAGACCTAGAAGGTTAATTAAGGCTGGACGCGTAAGTTTTAAAAAGCTAATTAGGCGAGATGCATCTTACTGTAACTGTCATAGAAGTAAATATGTAGGTATGTAAATGCTATGGTAAGCAAGAGAAGACTTGTTGCTGAGATCTAAAACTGAGGAACATATATAATTACCTGGGTTCTTTTAAGAATACAGTCTAAAGATGATGTTCCTAAAGTTTTTAAACCATAGACCACAGCCAGATTTCATTTTTTTCATAAAAACTCTTAACTGAAAACACTGCAGCAACTGATGGGGTTTCTGTGAACAGCCGCAGACCCTCTACAAGTGCTGCCCAGGACCATGGTCCATAAACAGAGTTTGGAAACCAATGAACTAGAGAATTATGAACAAAATATTAGTAAAAGAACAACAACAAAGAAAAGTGAGTGCATCAATTGGCAGTTATTTAAACATCAATTTTAGAAAAAAGGTCTAGATTTCTCCGGTGATGGAGCATTTCAAAGCTTATGGCACAGGCATTATGATTAGTCAAAAATACAGGTGTTATTACTTGGTAGTAAGGACTGCTCAGTAAATGAACTTTTGTTTTGTCAAATGGACAGTCTTAATATCTTAATTCTTGTAATATTCTTGAAGTATTAGAAAAGTGGGAGAAAAGTACAAACAAAACCAAGAAAAAAAAAAAGTATCTCATGAAAATATTATGGAAGAAATTCAAATTTATCTCTACAGGAAATTTTCTTCATAATTAACTAGATGCTTCATCTGCTTTACAACACTCGTATTAATATTACACTCTAACGTGCAACATCATTTTGCAATATACTAGCATCAATACTCTCTAACTTGATTCTAATTTTTTTCTTTAGTTATGTAGTCTATATGCATTGAAGAGATCTCTGATTTGCCTGTTCTGACAACTGAAATGGCACATCTAAGAAAGAACAACATTAATTTATTGCTTGAGTTCATATGTTATTGCCAAAGAGGGATGTTTCTTGTCATACAGTTAATGAGATCAGTCAAATTTTAACATTATTTTAAATCTTGCTCTTACAACATTCAGTTTATTTAATAATCCCTACAAATAAGGTACTTTTTTTCCTTTCAGAAATAAAGAAATTTATTTTTATTTCTAAAATGGATCAAAGTCCATAAAATTTCACTGGACATGGCAAAAATAGAAATACTATTTTTAAAATTGTTTACGCTTTTATACCTGTATATGCTCAAGTTTTCATATAAATTCAGATTATTCAGAAGTTACGCACACAATAACTTCTATGTGGATTATTAGCAGAATTTTTGTCCTGGTTCTCAAATAATTCAACACCGATTTCAGCAATTAAAGAAGCAACCACTGGTTGATCAGGCCTTACAAGGAGACAGAACATGCACTTCGTGAATTGGCTATAAATATACATAGATAAGTAGGTGCCCCTGTAATATCTCAACATTTTCAAAATTCATTTCTTTCTTTTTTCTCATTATTTAGTTGAACTTTGCTTAAGAAACCTTAAATCTACAGTCCAAATGTCAGAATTTACCCTGCGTTTCTTGACTCCACATGATTTGTACAAAATACACAAAATAAATTTAAGTTGAGACGTTTCAACTTTGCTGATATCCTTTGCTGTTTCTCAAACAATTTTAACATGTTAGTTCTGAGAACTAAAATCTCTCATGGCAAATAAATCCAGAGCACTTTCAGCAAAACTGCACTTCATACTGGACAGAAATAATGCATGTCACATACCTCACTGTGCAGTCTCCTCTATTTTACAGTCAAGAATTGCAACAGATACTTGTATTGTAAAAAATATATACTAAATCACCATACTTGCACAATGGACAATAGAACACTTTTGCATTACAACTTTGAAAAGAAGATGTAACACAAGCACCTTTTTATTTAAAATACCATCAGGTATATTTAAAGTAAAATCTGTTGATTTAAATAATAACATTCTCACTGCTTTTTGCTCATGCTAAGAATTGAGTGCCAATTCATCAAAAAACATTGATGGAATATTAAAATTCCAAACATTTACAAATGAGATTACATATCTGTAATATTGCCTAATCCAGCCTACACAGCCTTTAAAACAGATAGGAGGAAATACCTCAACCCTTAGTAAAGTACAGAGTGACAAACTTGAGAAAAAATAAACCCAGATTCTTTTCCCCACTTCCTACAAGTTTAGCTTGTAGGGCTGGCAGTTAAGCATATAAAATAAAAAACTATTTGGTTAAACTAAGCAAATGGAAATAAGAGAGGAAGGAAAAATGGAGCCCAAGAGGCTGTTTTTCTCAACCCCAAAGCAGTCACCCACTCTTCAGAGGAGATTTATTCTTTGCCTGAGAGAGGGAAGTTGGCCACCACGGCAGGGCTCACTGACTCCTTTCTAAAAGTGACTTGGAATAGTCAATTTCCACCTCAAACAGCTGTGAGAGATGAAAAGAAATATTCTGTTTTCCTAGCACTATTTTTGCTATAAACCAAAAACTAGATTCAGCTGTGCTTTCATTAATTCATGACTTCTTTGGCCAAGGAAAGAAAGTACTGTTAGCTGAAATGCATAAACCTCTTCCTCATTTATTCTTTTTTTCAGATGATTAGCTTAATACAGAACAATTGATGGATATCACTACTTTTTGATAGATATCAGGCACAAACTTTTTGACACCGCTTTTCTAGGAACTGGATAATCATGTAAAAAGGAACAGCAAACTGTAATGAATACTGACAGTCTGTTTGTTCTTGGTATTTGAAAAACACTGGTTGTTCATATCATCTATACCTGACCTTCATAGACCATAGATTGTGGCAGGGAATCCTTGACAATGAACATGAAGATAGCGTCATATTTGCATGATGTAGTTTTACATTATCTTTCCCAGATTAATTTCATTTTTCTCTTTCTACCATTTAGTCTACTGTTCATTCTAATAATGACCTCTCTTCATCTTTTCTTTCATTAGCCATTCCTAGTGCCATGAAAGGATCTAACACTTTAAAATCTGTCTAGCTATATTTTCAAAAACACATACAGAAGTGCTACCTATTTCTACTCAACAAGAGTAGAATTCTAAAATTCTCATTTCATTGACAAGAAAAATGTGAGATTTTTGCCCTTTTAAGATTTTTCTGCCGACATTTTGCATAGCTTGTCATTTTTCCAGAATTATTCTGATGGCTGTGGCATTTCCTTAAGGGGGTAGCACAGTAAAGCATATTTATTTACTCATAACATAAAAAGACAAATCAAATATAGTGTATCCTCATACTCCTTGACAGATACATTTTTCAACTTTCCCTTAATGTCTTGTTTGCTATTGTATCTATTTTGCTAATGTATACTGCTGCTTTTTGACCTCACACAGTTTGCTCTTCCATTTTATGTCAACATTACCCTTTATATGAAGTGACTAGCAAATTACACTTTGCTGTCAATGGGTTGTATTTCTACAAGATATTTTAAAACAATATTCACATTTCAAGCTAAGAAAAGTGACAACAAATTAATATTAAGGACTCATAGGCTACTTTACAATATGCTGAAATTGAGCTGAGTTAGCCAATCAGAAAGTTGAACTTGACAATGTCCACATTTAACCTAATATAGGACTTCTTAAACTGTATATAATACAAGGTTTTGTTGCCATCTTGAAATAGAAATGACCCTCAATTTATTTAAATGATCCTACAGAGCCCTCACTCAAATACCCTGCAAGGGCTTCACAACACTAATTCTAAAGTTGAAAATATTACTGACCACTCTCTTGACTTCTACAAATATGTGTGCACACAAGACACCTGAATAGCATACCTCACAATAAGTAGGCAGTTGCATTAGTTGTTTAGCCTGCAATAATGGAAGAGGCTAAACTATCCTCAAGTGCTTCATATTTGCCAGTGGAGAAAAGTACCCCAGCTGACATGGAATGATGCGTTAGTTTGTCCAAGAACTCCCAAAAGAACCAACACATAAACCATAAGCCACTTACTGATTGAATTTGGGGGGGGCGGGGGGGGTGTTTCTCTTTCAGTTGGTTCAAGATTTCACTACAGATCTTTCCTTGAAGTCTCATTGATCAAGAATTCTCTCTTTTCCCTGGGAAGTCAGCACAGGAAGCAATGCAACTGTAAAACCATCACAAAGGTTTTCCCTTCACTGTCAGAAGATAAAGTAAAGGACACTGATGGATCCTTTTCTATTGCATTTGCTTTTTACAACTCCAGTCTTGGGGAGCTCTAAGGCCTCCAAGGTGTTTGAAGAGTGACAGCTCCTGTCTTTGTGGACATGTTAGGGAAACAAACACATACACAGCACATTGTATACATAGCACAAGGATTCAAAAAGTATTCATCCCTATGAAGCCCAGCTCAATATATGGACAAAATAAAATATTGTATATTTTAGATATTGTATATTTTAGATATTTGTAACTATTCTATATTGTAGATATTTGCATCCGTTTCCTTCTCATTTAAAAAACTGCTTCACGTATGGGTTAGAGTCCCCTACAAAGCAAAGTATTTCTTCTGAATGAGTTCTCCAAGCCACCAAGTCTCTTACTCTTGCCTCATCAAGTTTTTTAAAACGTATAGTTCTATAAATAATTGTAATTTATACCATTTTAAATTTTATACTAATAGGTATTTTACTGTAATACTACATACTATATTTGCAAGATAAATAATAATATAAAAAATAATTATGGGATCTGTGGAACAGTCTATCAGGTGACGAAAGCCTCTAATTCAGACTTTTATTTGCATACATTATAATGTATATTTATCTATTTTTTCTTCTCCCTAGGAGTTAGAAGGCTAGTTTGTCCAGGGTAGTGGCCATCTTCTTTTGACTTCGGGTAGTATATCTAAATGAATAGTCACTAAAAAGACTTTGTCTACTTTGGCAAAAGTTATTAAATAGTATCTGTAAGGGGATGCCAGTCAGTAAATTCACTGATACATCAGCAAAAGCTATCAGAGAAAGCAAATAATCCTCATTTCAAAAATAAAGCCTGGTTTTTGTTTTTTTTTTTAAACAAAGAAAATCCCAATATATATAAAAAAAAAGGTCAATACATACATGGAAAGATTCTCCAATTCACAGTAAAGTCTGAAAATGATTGGCAGCAAAACTGTTTCTGTAGCCTGCCCAAAAAAGCTGCAAGCCAACCTAGCATTTGGCAAATGAGTACACAGAACCTGGGGTGAGATCATAATACTTTACTACGAGCTTTAGATTCTTGGTGTGGTTATTGTTTTAATTCTCTGGAAGGCGACAGTTGGTTTGTGTGGTTATTTTAGCTCAGGGCAAAGACTCTGTTTGTCTGTTGCTCTTTATATGTTCTGAGTTGGTAGGTTTGTTGAGGCTAATCTTTTCTCAAACCATTCTAGAATTGTCTGATTTAAACTATAATCTGTTCCACTAGACTCTTTAAACACTAAGAAGATTTCTTTTTAAATAGAACTTATTTGTATAAGCCCATATATTCAAAAGACAATGCGAGTCATTATTGTTACTGTATTTATATATAATAAAAATTGTTTCAGTCTGTATCAAAGTAAATCAGTGTTAGATATAATTGGTGGAACTCATTATTTTAAGTCAAGCATGACAGTTTTACAACTACAATATGTATTTAGTCTAAATTAATGCTGTCCTAAAAGGAAACAGAAATTCTACAGATCAGTAGCGAAGCATCTAACTGCTGGTATACATCTCACAACTCAACTAAAACAAACACCTTTTCAACAGCTAAAATTTATTGCTTGTGCCCTTTAAGTTTCAACATAATTTTTAAATATATGGAAAATCTCTGCTAAGAGTTTTATTAAAAGTGCTACTTGCTATTTATCTTCTAAAATACTCTCCTTGGAATGTTCTTGAGTTTAATTTTTCTCTAAGTATAGCAAGTCTGCCACCTAGTGCTTTATGGTCACCTCTAATACACATTTTATTTGATTTTTTTTTTTAATTTGATTTGATTTTTTTTTTTTAATTTTTTAATAAAAGATGTCATGCTCTAAGTCCATGAATGCATATACATGCATGTTTGCCTACACACAGGTTGCATTACATGTTTCACCAGCTATTAAACCATACGTGCATTTCTTGACTAACATACAACCATCTTATAACTGTGCTCTTTTGTGGTGAGATCTGATCAGTGCAAGTGGAAAAGGTAAAACCTGTAATTTATTTTATTAAAAAGGAAAGAAAAAAAGATATCATATCAGTATAGTATGAGAAATATTAGGGAAGCCAACATTTCTTTGGCCCTGTGCAGCGCTATACACAGTCCTTTACTCGGCGAGAAGTGCCATTGCAGTGTGGTACCCTCAACATTGAAGACAAGCACACCTTGGAACGGGCTCTGAACTAAATCCTGCTGAGATTACCTGCTTGGGGTCCAGAAGCAACAACTCTTTGGAAGGGGCAAAATAGTAGTGGCACCCTACATGGAAGACAAATGCTGGGGAGCGATGAGGAAAAGGAAGCATAAACAGATTCCATTCACAAAAAAAATTTCAAGCAGCAGGGCCGGAGCAGCCCAAGAAGCAGTTTATGGTAGATCCCAACGTGCCACTCACAAACTGAGAGCAACCAGAGAAAAGTGTCATTCCAGATCCAGCACCCATCAGCCCCTAGAACAATTCCCTTCACAGAGGTTGCTTATGTCCACTCTTCTGTGAAGATGACGACCTAGGTTTCGGCCCCTTCATTCTGCCAGATCCTTGCAAGGCAGCTAGACCACAAGAGAAAATTTGGTATAGTATTTAGAGAGATTTCTTTTAATGGTTTTATTATGAAATTAATTATGAAATTAAAACATTTGTAATATAAGAGCTGTTACTGAAAATTGGCTTATATCAGAAATTTGACCATGAATAATCCCAGGAAAAAAAGAAAAAAAACCCTTCATTCTGCCAGATCCTTGCAAGGCAGCTAGACCACAAGAGAAAATTTGGTATAGTATTTAGAGAGATTTCTTTTAATGGTTTTATTATGAAATTAATTATGAAATTAAAACATTTGTAATATAAGAGCTGTTACTGAAAATTGGCTTATATCAGAAATTTGACCATGAATAATCCCAGGAAAAAAAGAAAAAAAAATTATATGTTAGTATTTAGAGAGATTTCTTTTAATGGTTTTAATTCTACCATTTTTATGAAATTAAAACATTTGTAATATAAGAGCTGTTACTGAAAATTGGCTTATATCAGAAATTTGACCATGAATAATCCCAGGAAAAAAAGAAAAAAAATTATATGTTCAAATAATAAGGAAACACCAGGTGGGATGAATTATCAGATCACATCAATAGGTCAGATTAAGCCTAAACTGTATTTTGACAACATAAATAAGGATGTATTATCTAACCCTTTCGCTCTGAGACAGCATTGAACCAATGTTTCTAAAAAGTCGTTAAAGGTATTATGTTGCCATAAATTGTCTACTTTTAATAATCCGTCCTCTGTCAAACAATCTTTCTAGTTACTACTACTGCAAACAAACAAAAAGTCAGAGAGGAAAAATACAAATAACACCTCTAAAGGAGTACCAGAACCTTTACTCCAAAGCCCAGATATCAAAAAGTAATTAAGACTTCTTTTCTTAATCTTTATCAAGTGAGATGAATTTTAAATAAATGGGATGCAAGAAACGAGTGTTTGTTTTTGTTTCAGGCACCATACATATTGCATAACAATATAATTTAAAAGTTTTAAATTATAATAAAAATTTACTATAAGAAATGGTAAGGACTAAAGGTAAGGACTAGCACTTTCCTTCACTTTGGCCGTTTTGAAGTCCTGGTGTGTCAACGGTGATGGGGCTAATGCAGCTCCAGGACTGGACTAGAACCCTTACAAGGTTCTACAGCCAGAAGCAAAATTTCCTTCTTCCTCCCCAGCTCCCTGCACAGATACCAGATATTATCTTGAGAGTTTTCATGGAATGTACATTTCATACTTCCTCACCAATTTTGGACATGAAAGTATCATTCTTCATCTTCGTGAGTTGCTGACATACTAAGAGAATTGCTTATTGCTATCCTTTCTGTATGTATACCAAGGAAACAAGCAACAGTGTTATGAGCTATAATGATTTTATAGCTCAGAGTTTAGAATGGCATGGTAAAGCCATAAACCAATTACTCAGGTTGTTGCAAAATATTTAGTAGCTCACATACGATTGCATATTTTTCCTGCAGTGTACTTTAAGTAGAAAAAAAACAGCTAATAAAATTTATCCAAAGACAATTTTAAAAAAATCTATTAATATTATTTTCTTACTAGTCATTATGTTGGATTTTTTTAGTGATAAACATCTGAGAACTCAGCAATGTTTTCTCCGGCTTTCCATTTCCTCCCTCCATGCCCACAAGGTTGACTAGAAAAGCTCAGTGGTGCCAGTGCTCTGCAGCACACCTGACCCTTAAGGCTTCTGCAGATGGGCCTCCCATCTTCCTATTTTGCATGCTTCAACCCAAAAGAACATTTGATATAGTGGCTGATGAGTCACTGTGTGAAGCCATCCACAAATGACTTTTCATAAAACATTGAGGTGAGAGAAAGATTAGAAAGAGCTGTGGAAGGAAACACAACGAACCTAGGAAAACAGTTGAAATAAAATTTGTACATTCTTTCAGCCTCTTTTATGTACAGATATTCATGCTTCCTCTTTTTTAAAGGCTGTAAATCCAACAAATACCTCCATCAGAGGCATATATTCTTGTGAAGATGTGGAATAATGATCAATGCATAGGGTTCAATTCTACAAAAAGCCATGAATCATTCTCTTCGTAAGTGACCCATCCCTCCTGACCTCTATTCGTTCCTGGATTCTCTAATCCTTCTCAAAGGTCATGTTCTAGTCTCTAACAAACTTAAAAGTGGGCCTGCTCTGCAGCACAGCAAACTCTGCAGGGTTACCCTGGATACATAATGCACTCTTGAATGCAAAAGCCAAGCTTCCACTTCTTTTTGAGTTCACAGGTAGTCACAGACCCATGAAACTGTCCTCTCCAAAGATAAGCACCAGATTAATCAAAATTGCTAATTTATTGCAATTTTATTGCACTGTGATTACATTCTTGCTGTGCATTGCTGAGAAAATATTCTCAAATATCTGAAAGTTTCATATGCTACACTGTGCTCCCCTGTAACCTACTACTGCTGCCTATTTTAAAAGGGCAACCAATCTGCAGAATCAAATGGAGAAACTACTTGTTCCCTCTCTTCATTGCTGATGGTAGTACCCAGAAATAATAAAAAATGCTTCTAAAAATTATTATTTTTTAAAGCGTAAAAAGGAATAAGAAACTATGGTATGTAAATCCATGTACATTTTTCAACTACTTTTTCTTAGCTGGCTACTAGACTGGTCTTAGCTAGGAATTCTTTTGGTGGAATAGGCAACTCTTGAGTGCTCAACTCATCTGGAAATTCTAACAACTATGCAGGCAAACAATACAATTTACACTCAGAGTACTGACCTGTTGTAAGCTTTTATACTTCTGCATGTAGTAGTATTAGAATCTATTAGTTATACTTCTTGTTTAAAATGTAGCATAGGAACCGTGGCACTCAAAGTAATGTACATAAACCAGACATTTTGGAACGTTTTTGACCTTAGAAATACAGATATCTAAAAAAGGCTTATGAAGAAGAGTATCACATCCTTTCAAAACAAGTGATTTTAGCAAGCCTATAATTCACCCTCTATATAGTAACATATCATGAATTATAAATTTAAACTCTCATTTTCTCTAGAACACTGGTTTAGCTATTTCTCCATTTATGATTTAAAGCTTTGTGTCTGTATAAAACCCAGGTCAGAATCACTGAAGTGGCATTTGTCCCAGTGATTCTTCCCAATCAGTCTAAAACCATCTGGTTTTGCTGCATGTTTCTTTGCACCCAGGAGCACTGATTCCGACAGCAATGTATTTCTATTGCTGGCATGCGAAGAACTAATCCAGCAATTTGGATGAATACTTTGCTATCTAGGTGTCACTGTTATACATCACACTGGCTGAGATACCAAAGAACAATAACAACAACAAATACGAATGCATCATGACAAAAAGTTATATTTATGGTTTGTGTACATGCATAAGTCAGCTGCACAACCATCTCTGGCCTCCACTCAGAATTCGTTTATATGGATTGAAACAGCTTCTGATCATTCATGGAAAGGTTTGCTTCTAACAGAAAGGCCTAGGGATACAGAGCCTCCCTACCAGAAACACAGAGACACAATCCAGAAGTAGACTTGTACTCAACCTACAAGAATATTTACATGGACAAGAAAAAAACATGGCTTTTAAATTATGAAGCTTTCTTTTGTATTCATATTCTTCTTTTTATTATGCATAAAAAATCTTTGATAAGATTTTCTCTGATATTCCTAAACAATAGCATATCAAACTCTTCTGGCTCAAGAAATCCTTCCTCTCACAAAATTCCTGAGATGAAAATTGTTGGATGTAAAGAGAGAAATATCACTGTATGTTTGTGCATTTGCTATACTCGTCCCCTGGCATTCATATTCAGCCACTACTGACAACAGGGTACTAGAATAGATAGACCATCATGCAGCTGCTCATGCATTCTTATACATTCAATATTTTTCTATTTTTTAAATCTGTAAGGCTTGTTCTCATTCTCTCAGAAAAGTTTGTTTTCTCTGTTGTGCTTTTTCAATCATACAGTGAAGTCATGAAGAATGAAATGGAAATAATTTTAATAGAAGCAATGGACGATGATTTTCACACAATCTGGATAATACACTATTGCATGCCCTCTCTATTATGCATTTCCTACTCTAGTTTTATTAAGTTTTGATAATTTAAAGCAGAAAAACTACTCATGTCCAGTGCTGCCATGTTTTGAAATGCCATATTAGAATGAAATCTGATGCTTAACAAACTGCTCCTGTTATCTCTAGGATTTGATGGCTTTGCTGCTATCTGTGTTTATCCTTTTGGCATAGTATCTGTATTTCGATGAAGTCCCTGCAATGCTTCAGCATGTTACTTCCTATATAAATCTCATTCTTTTTGATCATGCTAGACCTATCTGTAATTTTCCTGTTTTCACTCATGCTCACATCACTTCTCCAATCACAACATGATCCATGTACAGCATTAATATTCTGTTTACTCTCCTACATCATCACTAAAGGAAACAAATAAGGAAGAAACTAAAACAATCTGTGCTATCCCACTGGCTAACTCTATTAAGTTTAGAGTTTACTTACTATCTTAAACAGTTTATTGATGTTTATACCAGTGCCTACGTCACCAGTCTGTTCCCCCTTCCTAGGCTTGAGGATAGCAATAACAGGCAAGAGGGAGAAGAGGACTAGGCAAGAACTAGGTAAGCTAGGCAGAGAGCAAGAGATGGAAACAGCTGAACTTTTATAGGGCAGCAGGTATTCACAATATCACAAGTTGCAGAAAGCTCCTCTAAGGCAACAGGTATTCTCAATCCACATCCTGCAGTTAAAGAGAAATTGAGGTCATCCAATATCATACAAAAGTTAGCCATACACTCAGGATTGAATTCTAAGGTTTTGGCTGAGAAAAGCATTCCAATTTAAGGGCAGTATTTACACAAGTGAAAAAAAGATAAAATTTGAACACTTAAAATTGGTCATTTTGAAGATGGCTAAACTCAAGCATGTGACTAAAAGCTTTCCTGAAGAAGATCCCAACCATACAGCAAATTACTAGTTGTATTCCTATTTTCATACCATTCACTGATTTTGATTCTAAGTGGTAGAAACAAATGTGTCTGGAATTTTTATTTCTCATAAATTTATGCTGCTCATAAGTATATAAAATTTGTTTTTCCTCAGTATTTTCCTCCCTCCTGAGCAATAACTATTCCTGTGCTGTAAAAAATAAGAATATTCTTCACTTCAAGGAGAAGCAAAGCAGCAATATAAGTGTCTAAAGAGAAAGTTTGTTACAGAGTAGTGAAATAAGCACAGAAAAATACCATCCAAATGTCTGTCTTGTACAAAAGCGAAACATTTTCTTATACAAATTATAGTCCATGGTAAGGCCATATTTTGAAATACTTATATAGACAAGAAATTGGAGCATCTCTTTATGACATATATATATTTTAATACATGATTTAGCAGGTAATGGTCGGTGCTGATAAGCAATTGTCATTGAAATCTTAGGTCAGTCAGTTACCCACAAATTAACAAATTATTTCCCATTATGATGCACCAGCCACTAAATGCAAGAAATACAGAATTCCATTATTTTAAATTAGCACAGGCTTCTTATTACCTCCAGATAAAATAACTCTGAAAATCATTTATATACAATATTTTAAATGACTGAAAGTATTAAAAGATTTGTCATTCCAGAACAACAAGATCTTTAAAATATTTTGAAATCTGACAGAAGACAAGTAATAGTAGCGAGTTAAAGGTGAAAGGGTATCTTGAATATAATACAATTTGTCTCCAACATGATTTATAGACCCAACCTGTAACACGAGAGCAAAAAAATAAGGTTTTTCATGGAGGTGCCTGAGGTCTACAAATCTCATTACTGTCATTTCTTTTCCATCTCTTAAATTTAATAACGTTTATTTTTAAAGGACAAACCAAATGTTGATACACATATCCAAAATAGCCTATATAGCACTCTCTTCACAGTATGAACTTCTCAAGTTCTCATTATCTAGCTTTAAATCTATAAAATTTATATAATTCATAGATACAAATATTCATTCTTCTAAATACTGAAAATTCTGTTTTGAAATAAGAAAAGTTTCTCATGCGACAAACAAATGGAATTGAATTTATTTGATCAACAGTATCTTTAGAACACAGTTTTAAGGAGTATTTTCAACTTGGTGTATTTTATGTAAACTGTCAATGATGTCAACAGTATCTTCAAACTACAATATTTAAAAATTATCTTCCAGTTTAAAGTATTACATTTCAACTTAACTTGTCTGTGAGAAAAAAAAAAAAAAAAGAAAAACAACCCACAGCAAATTTCTTTAAAACCTGGCAAGAGGAATAAATGTTTTAGGCCTAGGGATATGTCAGCATCTGTAATATAGTATGTGTCAATTTTGTTCTGTAAAACATACCTTGCAGATGCAAACCATTTAAGGTAAAAAAGAAACATTAGTAAAGAAAAGAAACATTTGTTTATTAGGTAAATGATGCCTTCAAGAGATTCTAAAATAAAGCTTTTGTGTACATTCTAAAATGAAAAGCTAAAAAACAAGGCCAAAGATCAGAATGGATGCTATAAATATATTCAGAGGTATGCCTTTATGTAGATTTAAATTTGATATAGGGATGGTGTTAGGAAACAATAGACAAATGGATCCAATTGTCTGACATCGAGCAGGTATGTGCAAAAGTCACAAAAGGTAAAAGAGTGTTCTCCAACATCACATACGTTTTAATGATGATTAAAATTACTACTTAACATCGATATCGGCACAGCAAAATTGGCACAGCTCACTAAGGGATTTCTGCACATGGGTAATAAGCATTCCTATCACTCCAGGTCTTTCACTATGACTATCAGAAATGCAATGCTTTAAAGTAAATTTGCCAGAGGCACCTTTTCTACAACAGTAAGAACAAGGAGATGACACACAGTATCATTTTATGATACTCTGAAGAGCAGCTGTGTAACACTTCCCTGGGAGGCAGACGACTGGCTAAACCATTCTGAAATGTCCCCAGGAAATACTGCTGTTTAGCCTATTTGCATTTCCCCACCACAAATTCCATCTTTTAAATGACGACACAATTACTTATTCCTTTTGTTCACATATGTTGAGATACAGAGAATAACCCAATGGGTTGGTCAGTCCCTCTAACCTAGGCATAAGAAATTAACTTTTAGTAGACTTTAATTTGCATTCTTGTGGACAAAGTAACAGACAAGCCCAATGGGGCATTTTATTTTTCAGACAAAATATCAACGTGCACAACTTCAGAAAAATCTTAAGAAAAATATTTTGTTTTTCCAAGGAAATGAAAGTATCACATAATATGTAAACAGCATTTAAGTACTGAACATTAAAAATATAAGTACTCACAGTAGCATGTTCCCCTAAGCGGATTTCCAAGATACCTATTTTCAGAGTCACAGCTGCAGGGGGAAAAAAAGACAAACCAAACATTCCCATTAAACACATTATAGTTTTAATAAAAATGCAGCTAGAATATTTTTTCCAAATAGCATGAGTTTCATTACTAGTAGCACAAATACATGAAAATAAAAAGTATTTTATATAGTTCTTAATTAGGGTGTGCTACTTTCCAGAGGAACCTCTCTCTTCTTATAAAAGAAGCCTAGAGTGACTAGGTTCTTGAATAAGGCACTTCAGCCATGTGCTTAAAGTCAGTGCCCATTGCAGGACTTACCGCAGGCGGTATGTCTCCCCTAATGAACAAAAGAGCCAGGCAGGGAGGACAAGCACTGGATCTCTAATTATCCATGCCGCTTCAGTGATAGCTTACTCCCTTGGCTGGTTTTGATCCCTCCACTGGCCCTCTCCAAGACAACAGCTGAGCATCAATCAGGGTGATCATTCACTACAGATAATGTTCCTAAATATGTCTTCCTCTAACATACACAGTCCTGAAACACTACCAGACAAGGCTTGACACCCTCAGACACTTTCCACACCTCTTCATGCCATCCCTTCAAGGATGGAACATACTCTCTCCATTTCCAACCACACAAACACCACACTGGTGGGCTGCAACACATCCTTCATGTTGTTTCCAACTCTTTAAATGAAAAAACAACAACAAAAAAACCCAAAGCCCAAAATAGCCCTAAGCATAAAATAACGATTATACTTTTGCAGCACCACAGAGAACTACAGCTATGCTGTCTGCTCTAGAGAGGCTAGTCCTAAGCTATGTAGCTGCTACTAGACAATGCCAACTGGCGCTGGGTCCAGAAATTGCAGTCATATATGTAGCACTATAGGCACAGCAGTGTCTCAGCTACTTAGCTTCTCTGAACTTCAGAGGCAATTCCTTCTCTTTATTGACCACCTAGGGCACCAGGTGAAATTTAGACTGAATACAACATACTGATGCTGCTGACAAGACGTATACGTGATAAGAGCTGGAGAAATACTTTTCTTACTGATAAGATATATAGTTATTTTCAGAGACATGAAATATCCTACAGAATTTCACAGTGATCAAATTGAGTTATATAACATTTCTCTAAAAATGCCAAGTACCTTAATAGAAAATTATTATCCTGCTTTTGGTTTTCTTGGCTATTCCACAGAAGTCTCCAGCAAGATTATAATTTTCTATTAAATACACAGAATGACTCATAAAACAAAGAGAAAGCTTATCACTGCCTATTAAATTCCGTATAAATATTTTCCCAGAGGAAATCTGGATCATTTAATAGCTTGGACTACCTTTTCATTACTTTTTTCTAAGAAACTTAAATTGCAAGGAAATTTTTTGTGTTATTTTATTTGTGACTAATAAAAAACTTTCTAACTTGGATGTCATATCATTTAACAAGCTGCAGACTGTAGAATAATGTTTGTATTTCTGTTGGCCTCTTCCTTAGTTTCCAACTGGTGATTCTTAACATGCTCATTTTTATTAAAAAACAGGCAGAGAATCTCTTTGACTCTTTGTTACAATATCATAAAGGAAATAATCAACAGTAGCATTAAAATGGAAAAATCAGAAAAAAGATGTTCTGGACTCTGCCCTTGCCCATACCTCATCTCATGTCAGTGTGAAAACTCTTTGCATGGTCAGCTATACAGAAATTCAACATTTTTTTAATATAGAAAAGCTTTTGCTTAAACTCCAAGAAACGAAAAAAACATATGCTTCAACTTTAACTGCAGCACACAATTGTGGTCTTGTCCACACAGACACTCTGGCCCTACAGTCCTTTCCACAGATTTTAGAAGAGGAATTGATGCTGAAGTATCTCTCTTGTATGTACTTATAAAGGAAAGGAGAAAATAACCTCAAGTAATAATATTGGTCTGCCTGACACACTTTTTTCTAAACATCACAAAACACTAACTAAATTCTTCAAAGAACAGCTCACTACTTAAACAGATTAGGCTTGTAAAAATAGACTCGTGTCTGAAAGTGTCTTTAGGTTGGCAATTTTGAAAGAAAGAGCTAAAAGAAAAGGATCATTTTTGAATGAAGAGTTTAAAAGAATTTCCTTTTCTTTTTTTGTATGTAAGATTGTCACATAAACGAGACAGTATATCATGCAACAAACTACAATAGCATGATAGAGATTATTGTAAGAGGAATTTTTTTTTTCTTCTGAATTATTTCAAAGGCAAAGTAGAATATTAAATGCAGGCAGTATTCAGAATATGCTAGGGTTTTATACCAGCACACAAAAATATATTTTATGTAAATAACTGTGTATTCAGAGTCTTTTCTCAGACAAGACAAGAAACTTTCTCAGAAGGCAAGAAACTTACTCTGCTGCTCACTGATAACGGCACTGATTTCTGTACGACATGGAAGAGCAATGTCCGACCACCAGTAACAATAAGCTGTACAACTTTCCATCAGGATAGACTAAACAAATTCTGCTGTGAACTGTTGCCGGCCACAGCACTCACCTGTGGTGATTTGACCCAGGGTCTAAAAGAAGCTTAGTTTGCTCCTGACACAAAACAGGACTTTTTTTTTTTTTAATCTTGAAAATCTTTTTGAAAAGGAAAAGCTGTTTCCATACACCTTCCCTTCTCCATTCAGCTACCCTTCTAATCAGATGAAACCCATCTCTGTGGATCAATAATTACCAGAACCTAGGGATTTCCAACATCACGCATAACTTTCTGATATTTATATTTCTATTTATATTACAGAAAAAACAGAAGAATATATAAAATAAAAATACCTATAAAATCCATCCAATGCACCACAGGTTTCACTACTTAAAAGAATACACAGAAGAATGCTTAATATGAAAATTACTAGGTACAGAATATTTTGCAATGTACAAGTATTCACAAGTATTCATTCAAATCCAAATAATTACTAATTCCCTGACAATTATAGAAGTGACCTTCAAGAGTCTTGAAGAGAAAATGGCAATGCAATTTTACAGCCAGCCGTTTCAGTTGTTTCAGCATAATGCATGATGAAATGATAAAATATGCATAATAAAAAAAGAACAGTGTATTACACCACAGCAAAATACTTTGATATATTATCATATATATTATACTTTCTGTATTGGGAGCCTCACGGAAGACATTGTACTCAAGGAGCTAGTGATCTTGGGCTCTGTGAGCATGAGTAGTTGCTGTAAGGCCCCGTGCCAGCCTGGCCTGTGTGCTGGTGGGTGTTATCAAAGAGAACCTTCCAGCTTGTCAGGAGGAGATACATGGTTTTGTTTTTACACAAGATAAGAGGCACCATGGTATGGGAGGAACCTCTCCACGGACGGGATCTGTGCAGCACACCAGGGGAAAATCATGCTGGGTCCATCCAGTGCTGCATGCACATAGGGTTCCCAGCAACTGAAGGGGCATAAGATTTACTTGCTATCTGTATTCCTCTTTTTATTCCACCTTATTAAAACAGCTAGTTTATCATGCCATTTGTTGCCAGGCCTTATTGAAATATAGAAAGAACCCTGCATCACCTCTCTTACACTTCCTCCTCTGTCCCCTGGTGCAGAACACTTTCATAATATATATTAGGAATAGCATGAGGTGGAGTTCTTACTACTTAGGGAAGCCTGCTTTAACTCAAATGAAAGATGCTATTCAAACACTTAGTTTTCAGCAGAGTGAAAAGATGAAACTAATAGGATTAGGAATACATCTAAAATTGTTCACTTGAGTATGTCGGCTAGGTTCTGACTAAATTTAGTTTTGTCTTTTAATCCTATCCTATTTCATTAAGCATATGTATTGCTCTGCATTAGTCAGTAATTATGGCTCCAATTACAAAATTTCCTATTCGCTGAACTATTTCCTTATGAGCTTTACTCATTGTAGTAATTTTTGTACCTTTTCCAAAAGCCAGCACACATTTGACCATATGTGAAGCATAATATATGCCTCGTATCTGTGAAATGGAAGATACACTCATTATTTTATGTGCCATAGAGCTATGATCATTTGCTTTAAGTGGTAATAATGAACGGGCAGTTCCACTCTGGCATGCCTCCAAAGACACAGCTCCCATTTACAAGGACAAATGGAAGAAGGCTCCTACCAGGTTATGTACAAGTTCTACGGTTTGTTCCAATACAAAAGTATTCAATTCATCAAGCTCACTGACCTTCTGATGGCCTGCTATTAGCAGTTATTCCCCAACCTCTCCCTCAATTATCCTTTCAAAACTGAACCATTTTCTTTCACTTTCTTTTTTTCTCCCCATATTTCCTAGGAGTTCAAAATAAAAGTTATGGACAAATGCATTAAAAAAAACACTTTTCCTATGTTATGACCAAATGAATGATAAGTTCTGGCTTTCTCTTTAAATACCAGATAAATGGCATCCAAGAGTACATGTTTACATTAATATTCACAGATTTGGGGTTTTTTTTTTGTTTTAATGAATGAAAGGCTTTCTTGTAAGACTGAGAAGTTACAAATGATCCTCTGCTGAAGCTTAGCAATGTATATAATCTTGTGCACTATATCCACATCTTCTGATGTTAAGAAAGTTCCTTAACTGGCAGTAAAGGAATATATATGTCTAATTTTATTGTGCTTACTCCTCTCTCCCTTAAGGAAGGGTATACCTTCAAGCTTCTCACCTAAAGAAAACCGTCAGAATATAACACCAACCTAGATCCACAGCTTTCTAGACTAGTGATTTGATCGGGTAGAAACCTTCTTATAACAGTTCGTCTAACCTTTGATAATGAAGGCAGGATTTTCTGCAGTTCTGCTGCCACCACTAATTGGTAAACCTTTCTTTTCAATTAAAAGTGAAGCAAAAAAAGAGGAACAGGGGAAGAGTAACCTAAGTACGGCTAAGCGGTTATCTTTCTGATCTATAGCTGGTCATAGACAGGTCTGGGATTTTGCCTAGGTTGTCAGTATTGCATCTACAAGAGGTTCATGAAAAATAAAGACTGATGGATTTAGACTGTTGCTGGGCCCTGACTGGTGGCTTGCCCCAGCTTTTAGATAAGTAAGAATATCTTCTAGGACCACTGTTCAACTTCTGCTCAACTCCGTTCTAACCTTTGCTTCTCATTCTGTCCCCTATCTAGCCAGTGGTCTTGCTTCTGCTGTCCTTCATCACTGATTCCTGTTTCTGATCTCCTTGTCCCTGTTCCTGATCTTGCACAACAGGCTTCTGTTTTCATTCTACTTTCCTGATACCACAGTGGCATGATGCTATGGGGTTTCTGAATAGTGGAATACTATTTAACATAACATAATTTGGTTACTTGGGACACCTTGTAACCAAAGTTCAGACAGTGTTTTTAAAGCTAAACTTAAGACTTCTCTAGTCAAATGGTTAGGCCTGTGGCATCATAAGTGGACTATGAAGCATTACTACATACTACTATATATTACTACATCCTTAGCTTTAAAAATATGCCCATGGTGCTCTGACTGCAGCTTTTGCAGATACTTACGAGATAGCTGATGAACCTTTAGTAAAAACAATGTAGTAACACAGAGCTCAGCCCAGATTTACACACAGGTACTTATTCTGGTTGTTGGTTACCCTTTCTTGAAAGTCATGCAAGACTTCCTATTCTAAATACTTTCCAGCAATGAGAAAATTAGCTGAGGTATATGATTAACTATAGTCAATAACTGTAATTGGCTGTAATACATAACAATTTGGAAGTGATGCCACAGAAACTGCAGATTTTCAGCTCAAGAGTGGTGACTTGTGAATGAAAGCTCCAGCCTCAGCTGTTCTTGGGTTATTAACTGCTCCAGTGAGTGACTGATACCTGGAATCCCAATTCACACTTGTACATGGATGCAAGGGAACAAAAATCCCCAGGTCTTGACCTAGGCCTGCTTGGTTTCAATACCTTTTCCACAGAACTGCCAAAGATCAGCCACATCTTCTAACCATCAATAACAGTCAAATAGACATGGTCAATAGCAATGAAAGTGAGTGACCTCACAACCAGCAAAGTTATGCTACACCAGCCTGTCTCATGTATTGGGAGTTCAAGCACGTGTAAAAGATTCAGAAGCGGCATCATTTTTCCACAGAAGTGCTAAGATTAGGATGCCATAATTGAGCTCAGATGATATATTTAATGAAAAATAGGTATTGTCAGCAAAGTTAATGAGTGCTTTTTGATTTTCAGAGAATAGGTTTGTTTAATTGCTATTATTGTACTTTTATCCTGCTACTATACTCTTTATTTTGCTGCAGTGAAATACACAAACTAATAATCTCTAAATGCAAATATATCCCTCTTGTAGGTAAGGGTCTGCTTCTTGACTGTATTGACATTGCACTATGTTGTCCCAATGTTCTCCATTAATATTGAAGTATGTGAATAGTTCTCTCAATTTTTTTGAGCTACAATAAAGCATCTTTGGTTCTAATGTAAAAATTGGACACTTTCATTTCTCTCAGTGCCAAGATCCTTCCAGTCATGAGCAACCTTTCTGCTTTAGATATAAAGAATTTTCAGCCTACCTCTTAAGATAATGATAACCTAAAAGGGTAAAAGGTACTAGGATTTATGTTTCCAGTTAGGACTTTTTAATAATGTGGAGAAATGATTTATTTGTTTCTTCTTGTAAGCGCATATAATGATGTCTTGAGACAATGTTTTTTATGCTGGCCTAGGCCAGCAATACTTTTTTTTTTTTTTTAAATCTAGGCTGATCTCACCAAAAGAAAAACTAAAACATTCTAGCTTCAGAAGCAAATTTTCCATTTCCAGATTTCCCTCATGCTATTCAAATCCTTCTTGCCCTCAAGATCAAGAATTATTAATATTATAGAGGGTTTTTTATACTCTTTGAAGTAATAATATTTCATATCACTAAATACATTGCACTACAAGAGAAAATATACTTTCAAACAGGTGACAAACTTATCACATAATTATATAATTAAGAGAAATTGGTTAAGAGATAAAATAAGATTTTTCTAATAAACTCTAGGTTATATTTTCATCTCATCTTCTACAAAAGAATTAAGCAACCTATAGCCATCGTTTTGAACTATCTGGACAGTAAAATATCTTTGTTAATCTTCATGAATCAGAGACCAAATGTATTTCACATGTCAATGATTTGATGCTGCTTACTCTGAAATCTCATGTCCATGGGCTTACCCTTTACCTCTGGCACTCTCCTTTCTCTATGAATGAACATGGTTTTTGCAGTGATGCACACAAACTTTTATATATGTAAAAGGGTGAGCTTGGAAACGCAGAATTCCCACCTACCAGAAACTGTTCTTTCAAACTGTGGGAGGAGAAATATGCACATTTCTTCTCTCGCATTTTGACCTATTTCAGACATTTCTCCAGCCCTTAGAAAGTAAATGTTAGATATATCCCAGACAGCTCAAAATAAGACGCTATGTTTATACTGATCTGAACCACATGTCCAAGAAATATTAGCATAGTTTTCTCAAGTATTTCTTTCCTCTTAGCTAGAAGAATTAGATAGAAGCAATGGAAAAATAATCATCCACAGATTATGAATACTTACTACTGCTTAAACCGAAATGCAGCTCCTCCTAAATTTTTACTTTGCAAAAATCAGTGAACAGTTCACGAAATTTACATATGTTTCATTCTTTTAAAAGATAAATATTGATGAAATGTGTTAAATGTTAACTTAATATCAACAACAGAATATTCATGAATCTGCATCCCTAAGCATAAGCAGTTTGTAAACAGTTTCTTTTGCAATCATTTTTAACATAAAGTTCTCAATGGAACACTGATTTTATTTTCACTAAGGTTTCATGGAAAGAATATTCATATAATCATGAAAACAAGAAGTATAGGTCTTTGGTTAAAATTACTAAATCTCTTCATATTTCAAAACGTCCCTGTTCAAATAGCACTGTTAACTGCATTTAAAAATTTATGTTCATACGTATAACTCTTCTGCTAGTAATTTCAAAATGAAAGAGGTGTACTAAAACAAATACAAATGACATACAGAAAAAATTCTTTCATATGATCATCTCTCATGCTATTCGCTGCTGGTGATGTTCTGGAAGTTTCCAAGGGTGTTTGTATATTTTTGTTATTTAGAAACCAGTCCTCAAAAAGAGAAGGAGAGGTAGGCATTTCAGCAACATTAAATATTCTGACAGGCCCTGACAGTCAGAGTGAATGTATTGTAAATGTCTACGGTAATTAGACCAGATGGAAAAAAAAAAATATACATATATACCAAATCCCAAGTGTTTTACTGCATTTTTATTAGTCATCACTGAATTGTAAAAATGCACCATTAATAAGTGTGTTTGTAAAAAGTATATTTAACTATTAAATCGTTTACATCTTGTTTTTAAAAAATGTGCATTAAATATGACTATTTTATTATTTTTGAATTTAATTTGTGGTCAGTCACTGAGGGAAATGATTGCAAAGAAGTACTCAAAATCTTCAGGCAGAAAGTTCACTGCTGCAGTATTACAGAGCGCTATAGAGTTCTCATCTGCTTTCATTTGATCTTCCTTGCATTCATTTTACTTTGCTTTCAAGATTTTGGGGCAGTTTTTTGTTTGTTTTTGTTCTTTTTTTTAAACAAAACCACTATTTATATAAGATTACCAAGGTTTCTTTAATTTTGAGGCAATTTAAGGAAAAGGCAATCTAAGAAAGATGTACTTGAGGATGCCATACATACACTGTAATTTCCAGAAGATGATATGAAGACAGGCAAGTTAATTTGAAGTAGAAAGAGAAAAAGTATGTAAAGTAACTTTGATCATTTTCTTGTCATTTAAGTCTACAATTTACCACAATCTGGCAATTAATACTTTCAAAAAGATGATAAATTCTGACTAAGCCAAGACAAAAATGACAATTCAGAAGCAAAGCGCATCACCATTTGGGAGTGGAGACTGCAGCTTAGCCATGCCCAAATGCTTATATATTGAATGTTCAAGAATATTAAATGCAAAATGAAGACAAAGGTATGCATAAATCAGAATGTCATGGTTTTCTCTAGGCTGCCATCTATACAGTACTAGGGAATTTTAGAAAATAGTGATGTTATCTAAATTATTCCTCTACCTGCAACAACAACTTCTACAGTGTTAATGACATGTTATAATACGAACATGAAGAATAAATATTACAGAGGTTTAAATATAATATATAGTACAACTGGCAAGCTATCATTCTTACTTTTAGGAGGCCAAAACTCTAGCTATTGCATGATATTTTCAAATTACTTTCAATATTCCTAGATGACTGAGGAGTTTCTACCTAGATATTCAGAAAGTATATTCAGAATTTTTACTTATCATACTTGTTTCCTGTGGCATTAACAGAAATTATCAGAGAATCATACCTCCTCCTTGAACAACGAGTGGTGAACCTTCAAAAAAATACCACAAGTGACCCATGGGAGAGTGATCATTAGAAACCAAATATGGAGGCACGGCAATTTCCAGGCTCCTACCTTCCTTCTTGTCCTTTTGGTTTTTACAACCACATTTTTGTCCATCAGACCATTTCAATATCTATAAATGTATCCAGTATGTTGTTCTGACACGTTCTTTTCCTGCCTAAAAGAACTTTCTTTATCCCCCTGCCCCCATGTTAAAGTCCATCAAATTCATGCCTTATTGCCTACCATTGTTCTGTCATAACTATGTCTGGTCTCTTTTTAAGTCCTTTCTAATATCTAGGATATCAACCCCATCTAACCTGCACCATCTTTTATTTGACTTTATTAAAAAAGATACCAATTCAAGAGATACAGAAATATCTATTAAGAACAGAACACATGGGTGGTTGGAGAAAGTATGAAGATAAATAGACATATTCGCTTTTCTCTGGTCCTTTTCCTACAAAGAGCCCCAATCTCCATTAGTCCATTATAGCACATAATCTCATGAATTTCCTGGAGCAGAGATGACACTGATACTTCTTTATGAAACGCCAAATAAGTGGAAATAAATGTTACTGTCTATGTTGCAACAACAATACTTTATCTGCCAACACTTCCAGTCTTGGCTGACTCTCCTTGAAAAGTTATCTGTCCTTTAAGAAGAAAACTTAAAAGAAATGGCTGTAAAAAAAAGAAAGAAAAGTTGGCTAAAATGACACTATAGCCTCATGGCAGGGTACTGTGAACTATTTCATAACAGCAGTCCTGGTCTGTCAGTCTTGATCTGTTTATGTTGGTTTTGATAGGCAGGCTGCAAAGTACTACCATGAAAAGCAATGCTTGCTCCTGTGTGAGTACAGTGCAGAACAGAGCCTTTAACTCTGTCAGTAATCCCAATGACTTCCCAAAGGGCAAATCACAAAATAAAGCATTTTTCAAAACAACAGGCACAATATCTCACCCTAAACAATGACAGAATGAGAAAAACAAAATATATGATTTAGCTACTACAAGAGCTCTGGTGATATAACTTGCAATGGATGAGAAAATCCCTGCATCCCAGCTGAAAGTGACTGGGAAAGCTAAAGATTACACTCCTCAAAAAGTTATTTTATCATCGCAGTCTGTGTACCTCAAAGAGTCAATCCCTCTACAAAGAGGCTATAAGACAACAGCTTTAGTTGGGCTTCTGATTAGTAATTGATCTCCTATATTTTGTAAGTGTCACACTAGATCCTTGAACTAGTTATTGCTAGAATTACCTGAGATGTATGTGTTACACTAGGTAGGATCAGTTATTTTAAGGGAAAGAAGGTGCTTTCTTTGCTTCCTGGGCTATGCCAAGGGCAACAAACCTGTCCAAATATTTTTGTAATGTTTCAAAATATTCCAAAACTTAGCACCTTTCCATAGATATTCTGAGGAGACTGAGACATGTCTTTTTGATTTTTAAAAGCTTTCGGTGCAAAATTTGGTATTTACAAAAAAACAAATACCGACCACTGAAAAATGAAATAGAATAATAAAAAATAAGTAAACTGCCAGAATGCAGTCCTAAAAACAACAAAAAACCCCACAACACCTGATCACCTGAAATATGCTACTTCCAAAGAGCCGCGTTAAACAAAACAGCTTACAGCTGAAAAACCTGAGAGCTGATTATTGTTTACTATTGTTTAACTTAATACTCTAGTGAAAATAATAGTTTCTTGCTAGCAATGAGCCCCACAGACATGCTTAGGATCAAAGACTTTAAATATTTATGTGTCCAACCACTTGCCTCTGTGTGACAGCAAATTAAAAAAAAAAAAAGAAAAAAGTAAAAAAAAAAAGTGCTGTAACAGAATGCTTTACTGCATCCCTAGGACTGATGAAAGTGGTAGATGAAGGGAAAAAAAATCAGGATTAGATAGTACTGAAATTTACTAAACAAGGACCTTTTTTGACATCAGAGAGAAATAAAGAGAATCCAGGAGACATACAAAAATCCTGTTTAGTAACCCAAGCATACGGTAGAGGTGGAATATTACTGATGCAGAGATTGTGTGGGAACAGTTATGGCATAATCCCTTCACAAGTCTCTATTTCACCAGCCTTGAGCATTTCTATTTTCTATCCATCATTTTCTGACTGTCTGTTGGTTTGCTTCTTAACTCAAGCCTGCATAGGATAATAGGCTACAATTACATTAACCGCCTTTCATCTCAGTTTGAATTAAATTTGTTCTGCATGCCAGCATGAAAATCTGTCCCAAGTCATTTTGCTTAAGTCAAAGAATAATAAACTCCCTCAGTCCAATAATTTAGCCAATGGTTTTAATATTGTGAAATACTCAGATTTTTTTAACTGAGAGATCATCTCAAAATTAGTACTTAAGAGGAAAAATTCAGTTACAATATTTGTCAGTAATATATATATATATATAAAAAATGCATTATGATGGTGATTTTAAAATTATTTAAAATACAATCCTATCCTCAATTGTTTTCATGTTCCTAAGGTCTTGTTTCTCACTTTTTTCACTGTTTTCAGATCAGGTTTCTAATTTATGCAAAAGTAATGCTATAATTTGTAATATTACCCACAAATCAGAAATGCAAAATATTGTAATGTCATTTGAAACACAGTTCTGGTGACTGAAATGGTCCATCATGTCAGAAAAACAAAGTACTTGTCACATTTTCCATAAATAAGAGAAAGAAATCAACAGCAGAGCAGGGGAGAAATGCACTCTGATTGGATGGGGCTTCACATTTCATAAGAAAAAGGGGAAAGCTGGACCAACTACAATCCATTTCTGGATGCATATTTCAGATGCGTGGTGTGGTGGGAGGGTGGAATCATAATTTTTTTTTCTTAGAAAAATACGTTTCGTTTGTTTCAAAAAAACCCTAACAGCACAATGTATCTACCTTATTCTTCACCAAGTGTGCAGGTGAATGCTCTTTTGGAAAGATCAGAGTGGAAAAAATCCAAAGAATTCACTCTACGATTATTTCATGCAAAGCATCCTAATGCATTATAGCAAATATTTCACTCTTGTGACCATCACGAGACAGGCTTAAAAAAGTGGCATCTCTGTACTACAATTTTAAGTTTTCCATCTTCTTTCTCTCACTCTTTTTTTTTTTTTATGTTCCCTTTTGGATTTTTATTTTTAAAGAAAATATAGCTGAAACAACCCTGTGATTTCAAAGCTCTGCTTCAAAAGTGGCTTTGGAGAAGTGTCTTAAGCACCACATCATTTTTTGAAATGGCAGAATGTTTTATAAGCAATCTTGGATTCGTTTATTCATTTACTACCAAGAAGAATGAGTACGCATGCAAAAGCCAAAATGTCAAATTCACATAAACTACTCATAAGAAACATACAAAACCTGTAGTGAAATATTCTGTTTTAAAAACAGAAAGTGCAGGTGTTCCTGGTTTTTGGGGGTCTTTTTTTGCCAGAAAAGACATGGTTTCCATGTCATTTTGAAAAAAAAAAAAAAAAAGATTTCCAAAACCAGGAAAAATCTTAGTTTTTGTCAAGTCCAGTTGATAAGTAAGACTATGCACCATGGAAAAAAAAAAAAAAAAAAGAAAAAGAGTGCACCATATGACCTACTGCCATAACAGAAGGAAATTTTGGTAATCGGGTTAGATTCTGGAAGAAATAGTTTTCTGTAGGAATATTAAGGAATATTCATGACTTCTAGCTATGACTGGAATTTGCAGAAGAAAATACACAAAATGTTACCTGGTAGTTTTCATTACAGTGTGTTAATAGAATGTATGAAAATCTACTGCATTATGAGCAGACAGAAAATTGGATACAATATACTATTTAGAAACACATAAAAATGGATATATCTGGTGTATAGCTCAATATATCCACTATGGAGGAAGAAGATGTATCAGACTAATATTTGGGTTGTACTATTCAATGCTTCTTTTTTTGCATTTAACTGGAATAGTTTAATTTGAATTTCTATCACATTTATAACAAAGCTACGTTAGTTACTATTTCTTTCATTCTTTTTTCCCCAATGAAGGAACTGCTGTTTGCTGAACATTCACTGTGATTTATTTTAAGGTCTGTACTTAAATGACATCTGTGTTGCATATGATACAAACATAATAACGACAAGAGATTTCCAGGTTGCAGAAATTAAGTGTCAAAGGTAAAAGCTGAGGATGGGTGTAGAGTATGCATGGGTTCAAATATTTCAATTAAAAGAATCAACATCCTGTGGCATAACAACTAAGTCTCAAAACAACCTGCAATGTTATCATAACTTTAACTACACAGAAATACTTAAGAACATTGAGTAGACAATAAAAAACAGGCAGAGACAATTCTGCAAAACTGAGCACAGAGAAAGCTCTAATCAAAGCTTCCGAAGGGTAAATGTCAAACCATTTATTAAATCATGTAGTTAACTATTTTTCAAAAAAGCAACTATTTTCTAAAAAAGTAAGAACAAAAGCAACAAACTAATGGTATAGCAAAGGTTTCATGAAAGTCAATGACAAAAAGACAAGAGCATTACGAAAAAAACCATAATCAAGTTTTATCCTTTTTCTACCCTAAAAGCAAGGTTGGAAAATGCATTTGATTTTATACATGTCAGGGTGGTTTAAATGCAACTGAAAAAGGCGAAAAAATCCTTAAGCACACTTCAACAATAAATGCATTTTCTTTAAAAAAAAAAAAAAAAAAAAAAAAAGCGTATCTTCCCCAAAGAATGGATTTACAGAATTCCCATTTCGGAATCTTAGAGGTATTTTACTTTTATGCAGATGGCACTGAACAGCAGTAAAGTTGTTCATCTGTTTAGATGTGCTTTTACCTCTTCTTTTATTCATAAATATAGAGGAGGCAATCTTTCTGTTCAACATGAAGGATTGATTTATATATTTTTTCATTTCTTACAATCACCATTTGTCACCTTCAACATTACCTTACCTCAAAAAACCTTACCTTTACCAAGTCCAGAAAACAAGAAATAATAATAAAGAGAAGGAAAATGAATGAATGAAGAGAAGCAAAGTATCAAGACTGGATAGGAAGAACTTTGAGAACTAGTGAAACTCTTGCTGCTATTCTGTAGATGACAATTTACAATTAGCCTCCCAAGAGCAGGAGAAAGCAAAAGTAAACTGTATGTTCCCCAATTTGCACCAAATCAGGGAAATATTCCCTCTTAAACTTCAGTAACAAGGTGTTATTGTGTATTTAAATATTTAACTCAATCACGGCCCAAATCTGTGATTAAATCAAGGCTGTACATAAGAAAGGATAAAATGACCTAAATGAAAACAGGATTAGAAAGTCATTTTGAAGCATCAGTTAATAAGTAATTGCTGCCCTCATGTACTTCTGGATCTTGTAAGAACTCATTTCTAGGCCAAATGTTGTTTTTTTTTTTCTTTTTTTATTAAATCTTCTTTATGAAATCTGATTTATTAAATCTCTTTTAGCATATCTGACTGTTCCTTTACACTTTAATTCTCATCACTTCTCTGTGAGCAGCCCAACAACGTTTCTTCCAGGACAATGTGCCACTTTGGACACGTTTCTTATGTTACTTTGGCAATCTCGCTGCTCTCCCTTTGGCTTCCTGCTGTAATTTAGTATTCCTAAATTTATCATTGCTCTGTGTAACAGTGAGTGAAAGAAAAGTGTTGTGGCAGATCAAGTTTTCAGATCTGATTATAAGTTTGCTTTGATTCTAAATCAGACTCCTGTCGCTATTTAAAACAGCTTTTCTAGCTAAGTACTTACTTTGACTTCTAGTACTTTGTTCTTTTTTTAAATTGCTGAAAAATTCCTTTCCTCATAATCTAAAAATAATAGATGGAGATGGAGAACTAAAGCTGTAAATCAATCCTTCTGAAGTGATAATCTAATAAACCACTCAGGCTTCACTGTTGAAGTTTAGGTTAATCAGGGCTCTTGGATTGATTTATGCCTTTGTAATCAAGCTCCCAGCCCCATTATCTAGTAAATACCACTTTTCAATACATCCACAAAAAAAAAAAAAAAAAAAAAGGGCTCAAAGCATGCAAAGGTTATGCAGCTTAATTTACATTTTATACTTTCTAAAGGTGATTCTTCAGTACAAAAGAAGAAGAGAATAAGGGAGAATTTCTAATATTAAGACATTACTATCTTTCAGCTGGTGAGTACAGATAGGATTGGTCCTGTGCTATTTGTTGTTGCCCTATCAGTTATCACTCCCTGAAAATACCTTGCATATGTCGGAGAACTTGCTTTTGGTGCCAAATTTTGTTAGTTTATATTATAAAACGTAAAATATTACAGATACTTTTCTGTAATACTGTTTATTTTAACTTACTGCCTTTTCATATTTTGTTTATTTTATGTCATTCACATGATAATCCAGGCTAAGAATGAAAAAGCAAAGAAAAAAGGATGTTTATGTAAGCATATGTGCTTACATATGGTCAGCCTGCAGAATTCATTATCTCAGGTAGTCTCTCTCCAGGTTTTTAAACAAGAGTGAAACAAATATTCCTCTTAAATAGACAAATCTGCAGCAGGAAGAATAATAATATAGGTAATCACATCTGATTTCACTGATCAACTATAGAATAGGACTTTAACCCCATTTCTGAAACAACATAGTTTTTATAGCCCCCTATTTTTCTTTATATCAATTGTTAAACTACAATTCAAATACCTAATATTTTCTAAGCAGCTCTTTAAAATGTTGCATGCACTACCCTTATCTTCATAACAGAATAAAAATAATATATTATTTTAGTTAGCCCATCATTAATACAGAAGCTAATGTTACAGAAAGCTTTTCTAGCATTGCCTGTACTTGGGACATGGGGAAGCAGGAGAACATGAGCTCTTCTGCAACAATTGCAGATACAGAGCTGAGATGGAAAGAAGATAAAATAGATAAGAAAACCTGCATGACTTTCAGATGTCTGTACATATAACTGCAGAAGAATGCAAGTTTGTTGAAACTGGAAGGCTCCCCAAATGGAGGACTCTTTAAGCATGATTTAGCACTGTGTAATTGATGTGCTTAGTCTATATAATTATCAGCTTCATGAAAAAAGAAATGAGAAGTAATGCATTTCTCACTCCCATGTCTTAATACAAAATATATTTCTTGGTTCTATCTATGCATAATTTTAATCATTTATGTGCAAACTTCTTTTAACACTCTCAGCAACTACTGAAGCAATTTAAAACTAATAACTGGCAACAAAATGAAACAAAATGTTTTAACTTGAAAACCAGAAATATAACTACTGCAACTAAATTTTCATCTATATGTAAAGGTATACAATCTACTGAAAAAGAAAACAGAAAATGAAAACAGCAGTAGGAAGATGCATATTACTTCTATTAGAGACCATAAGAGGAGAAGAAAAGCAATCTTTCCATCACCAGATTTCTAACAAATAGTGTCACCAGTACCCATCTGACTTAGCATTTCCTTATTGGTCTATAAAAACTTTTTTTTTTCTTCCCCTTTCTTAGTGAATAAAATGAATAAATATCACAAGCCAAAGCTGATAGATGCATCTATCAATAGGGTTTTCACCACAATGTAGCTTCATTTCTTTTACTTATTTGTCAGATTTTGAAAATAGATTTAAAAATAAAAATAGCACACAGTATTTTGTGCAAGTTGAGTACTAGGCAATCCATATCAAGAAACACAAAGAGGCACTATTTTAATTTCAAACTTAGCTATGTGTTGATAGCTTATAGAGAGCCACAAGCTATCATATTGGTATTTTCTTTTCCCACCGCTACCTATATACTTGTACTAACTTAATGACAAATTGATTAAACCAGATGTTTATTTCAACTCTAATAACTCTTGAACCAATTACTAATTACCATCCTAATGGCCTACCAGATGTAAATTATAAGCCCAGATTTACACTGCACAATGGATAATATTTTATCTGAGGACTGAGATCTGAGAATATTGAAGCAATTTTCAAGAGCTTTGAAAACTCACAAGCACTGTAGATCTATTAAGAACAAATTAAGATTCACAGAATCTATTTCATTAAATTCACAATTCATTTCATTAAAAAGAATCAAATGTTTGGATTACTACATACATTAAACTTGTACACTGAAAATAAGGGAAATGTGGATGTTCAGGGCAGTTCTACCTTAGAAAACTGCTTTCCCTTGAAATAAAAACTTTCATGTAGATCCCTTCTCATTTCATAAGACAAAACAGTAGGTCTGAGCAAATATTTATTATCAATATATTCCTCCTGCTTTAAATATTTCTACATTTAATACAAATTAATTCATGCAAATCATGACTGAACTAGGTATAGAAGTATATCCACTGCAATGTATTGACTTCGATAGCACAAGCTCTGACAACAGACACACAAAGGCAGTCCCTTGAGCCTTTGCTCAGTCCTGGTCAAAATTATGTGATCAATTTGCTGGATTAAGCAGCATCAGCAACACAACCACTTTAAAGCTCCAGTATTAGAAAACTCTTTTCAACAGAGAACAATTATTAATAGCTAATATTTTCAGTTACCTGTCAATTAATAAAATCAGTATCACCTTCAAATCATTCAACCTGATGTTCTTTTAAAATGGCAAACTTAATACAGATTCTATTGAAAAATATTATTTTCATTGTAAATGTTCCTTGAACACATTCTCTGCGCAGCTTAAAAAGGAAAACTGGAGCATACAAGAGGTGTGTGTTATACCAGTTACACTTAGTAAAGAAATACATGTTGTGATGGTTAAATTCCAACTCACCTCCCACTAGGCATATAGTTTGAATTTTCCACAATGTGAAATAGTAAGGGAAATAGTTATTTTGACAGGCAATATCTTAATGTTTTTATTTTATTTGTAAAATGGCCTGATAGTTCAAGAGACAACTTTACCAAAGTAATTCCTATATATACTTCCTACTGGATTTAATTACAAAGCTATTTTATAGTTAAAACCAAATCCATTTTAATAAAGTTCAGACTACATTTAATCTACATAAGTATCTCAGATAGAAAATGATGGATATTAACAATATACAGACATACTAAGTTTAGAACGGGTCAAATAATTGCTTACTCATTTGTATTTAAAAGGTTGATTTTTTTAATTAAAAAAGAAAAAACACCTATTTTTAGTCCTTTAAAAAGCATAAATGCTATTCATTATTTATTGAGAATCAATAAATTGATTGTGCCTCAGTGAATACTGTCATCTCAGGAAGAAACAGCTTTATTTAAAAAAAAAAACAAACAACAACAACAACCAAAAAAAACCCACAAAAGGCATTTTGGGGGACATCCAATACTATTAATAATCTTCCCTGTCACAAACTTCCAAAAAAAGTCAGAATTTACATGCAAAATTAACTATATGCAGAAACAGCTGGGATTCCTTTGAAATCATCTCATTTTTATAGATCCGTTTCAGATGAGAAGAAACCATGTATCAGAACTCAATATACCTGTGGCCCACCACAATTTTCACCTGTTTTGCTCACAACTGGAGTTTCTGTTACAGACTATTTGAAGTCTAACAATACATAATGAAATATCAGTTCTGCATATTGAAATCAATGTCTGTATTTAAACCATAATGCTTTTTACAATATAACTCTACTCTCTTTAAACTTCAGCCATCCAAACCTCATTTCTGTTGATAATCATTTAATGAAAATGGATCAATTCTCCTTTCTCTCTAACAAAATACTGTAAAAAATCTTTTTAGCTCCCCAACATGAATGATTCAGGGGATAGAATTTCATAAAGGTTTTTTACTAGAATATTTTTAAGTGCTTCTACCAGAAAATGTTAAGTATCTATTTTATCCTTGGTAGAAACCACAGGAGAAAAGTGAAGCTGTACAAAGAAGATTATAAACAATGAATGTATCTCCAGATGTAGTAATCAAAATAGTCTATCAGCATCTGCTACTTAACATCTCATGTTGGTGCCCATTTGTAAGTAATGAGCAGTTACATTGCACTGGGGCAAGAAGCAGCTGGTTGATCCAAAGCACTTGCGGGGGACAGCAAGCCAACAAGGCCAACAACAGCAGGACATCTTGGGACCGAGCTGCATGGCCAGCACATCTCATCTTGCAATGGAGAAGTGGGATTCCCAGGAAGCCAAGGGAGGGGGAACATTTCTTGGAAATATTCACAATGCTTTCACTCCCATCAGGCAAGCAGTATGTCCTTACGACTCTTTGCCACACGAATATTCGGGTGCATGGCTCCTAGAATCTGATGGACATTTTACCTTGCCTCCCGATTGGCTTCTTCTTGCTGATGTTGTCATTGTCACTACCCAGTATCATTCTAAGTATTTTTTTCAGTCACAATTTTGAAAATTTTGATTGATTTATCTTACCCTAAATTGAAAACTAATGAAAAGAACGTGCTTGTTTATGAAACACCTGAAAACCGATGGCTTTACACATCCAAAACTGTTTTTTTTTTTTTTCACCAGTTTTGATTAAGGTGACAACAATATTGTTGTAAGCCCTTCTTTTGCCTTATTTCCCTTCTTCTCTCCTCTCCCTACAACTGACAAACTGCCTTTGTCTAAAGTGCTGATATGGACTATAAGCAACAGCAAGGATGGGGGCATGTCGGGAAACTCTTTGGCTCTCCTCCTCGGATCTTTTCCAGCACAAAGGACCAATAATGATATATAAAATTTTGATAAACCATTTTTAAGTCTGATCTGTATCTCATATACTAGCCAAGATCTCCTTAGGGAGACCAAAATATTAAAATCACTCTGATAGCATTGATTTCTCAAATGCGTACATATACTAAAGCTGACCAGTGTTTGTGTTTCATGAAGGCAAAAATAATCATATATGTCAAATTCTTTGTTCTAGAGAAAGGGTCCATGAAAAACTCTACTAACAACATTTGTTTTCTGGAAGATGCTCACCTTAGCAATGTTTTGTCCTCCATAAAGTTTTGGAGGAGTGTTTACTCTTAAATCTTTGAAAAAAATTCTCCTTAAATATTCCCTTTCCACAAAGGAAATATCACTTTCCTCCCTTCTGCTCCACAGTTAATTGTCCTAAGCTGACTCTGGTAGCAGCAGTCAGCAATAATAATAGTGATGCAGAGGGTTGTTACTATAACATAGCATACTTTGAATTTAATCAGTTACGATATGGCAGTACATGCTAGAATTTTTAAAAAGATCTCCCTCAAATATCTGGTTTTGTTAGTCATAACTCAGCTGAAGGTTTTTTCCTGATGACAGCAGGATCAGTAGCCAGAAAGGCCATCAATTACTTTCTTTTTCTTCTATAAAGAGAACGCTTATCTTTAACCAAAGCTGTAGGAAGGCCCAAACAACTTCATTCTCCACTGGAAATCTGTGTTATTTTTTCTCCCCTGCCTGCAGCAAATATTCTAACTTTTAAAAATTGAAGTGGGGTTTTGGGTTAGAAAGAGATGGAGGATTAAGCACTGTCATCTTTGAGATTTAGAAAAAAATAAGCTACCTTTTTAACTCTTAAAAACCAATCTGCAGGAGTTAATTTTATGGCATAAAGTCTGTAAAGAAAGATTTATCAGACTTCAGAGAGGGACAAATACCAAGGGAGAAGACTCCAACTTCACTGTCTCCTTAAGAGGGACACAATGGAACAAAAAAAAGCATCAAAACTGAATGGATTGGAGCCCAAATCCACAAAGAGACATATGTGCTGTAACGCTTCTTATCGTACCACCAAATTGTTAGATGCCCAGTTGCTCGAGTAGAATTTCCAAACCCAGAACAAGTACCGCAAACTGCCCGCACAGCAAATAGGTTGCAGTTAGGTGCCTAGAGGCAACACAGTTGGAGAGTTTCTTAGCTACCTCGCCTAGATGTGTTTTGTATGACTGGGAGTTACAGATCAAAACCATTTACTGGACTTAGGTGTGTTACAGTTCCTCTGGACAGAAATAGCTGGATCAGAATATTCACCAGGCAATGATACTCAAACTGGATGTATTTATGATTTGTGGGGACCCCAGCATCTTATCTGGCCAGAAAGAATAAACTATGGGGGTATTTGGTTCATGCAGATTAGGAGAGACAACTGGCTGATTAGGAGAGACAACTGGCTGATAGAATTCCATGTTGAAAAGAAGCTGGTCTCCACTGTCAGCAACCTCCTATAAGTTTTTTTCTGGAATCTGGACCACACTTTATGTTGGCTGTCTTATAAGAAACGTTCCAGTCTCCTTTTACATCTTCTCAAAGAAGCAGTGCCAAGAAACTGTGTAACTGCATGCACCTCTCCCACTGGGCTGGTTGCTTTATAAGAAGAGTTGTTCATACTGATTTTTGGCTTATGTTACTTTTCATAAGCCTCGGCCTTTCTAGCTCTTAACTGCAGTTCTAGTCCTGGCCACAGAGAAGCATTCCCAGGTGCCTTCACTGCATACCCCAAAGGATGCAACGCAGCACAACCCCGACATAATTTTCAACAGCTTGAACTGGGGAAAAAAAACCTTCAAATTGTAACTCTTTGCAACCTATTGTGACCCCGTCTGAGACTAAGGTGAAGCATTGTGCTATGCAGATATGTGCAATTCTGCTTTAAAGTTAGCCCTAGGCAAGATGTAAAGCCAGCCCAAGCCACCCGGCCCTTCACCCTCTCCTTAGCTGTATGGAAACGGCCTCAAAACCTCCCAAACACTTTCTAAAAACAAGCACAGAAGCTAAGGTCACAACTTTGCTGGATAACAAAAAATCAGACTCAACAATAAAGCAGTTCTAGGGCAGTCATAGCCTCCCTTCCTCTCTCATGCGGCACAGGCTATCCCTGTTTCTTCTTCCTGTATGAGAGTAACCATTAGCATCACTCCCACTCCTAAATTCATCCCAGTCCAGACTCAATACATACCTAATTAAAGGCGTAATTGTCTTCAGCTTATACATAGCTTTAAATCTTTATAGGTATATTTCAGACCTAAAGAACTTGCAAACTTGTCTATTCTTGTCAGCTGTGCTACTCTATTATAATAAAAATAATATGTAGAAGCATTACCTTACCTATACATTCTTAGACAATCAGGACTATAGCAACACTTAGCACTAAAAATTACTAGCACTTCTTATAAAAGGGGTTTGCTTTATAACAGATGCGTCCTGAGCACTGGAATTCAAAACAGGTCTCACTGGCATGTCATCTGTGAAAGACTTAGGCAGCCTGCCCTGTTCCACTGCTTCACTGATGTATCCTGCACTAAACAAGACTAAGATTATTCAAGTGCCAATCACTGAATGGCATGGCCACGGCACAGGAGGAACAGTTTTTAAAAACAAGGTATTTTGATTCACTTATTTTGAAAGAAAATCCAGCACCATATATTTTTCAAATAGGAAACAAAAAAGATATTACTTAATTAATCTATATCCAGCACGAATATTAACATAAATCAGTTGGGCACAGGAGACAGGTACAGTGCTTGCATTCCTATTTTACAGCCAGGAGTGTCTGGAAAGTTGTAAAGAAAGTCTGTTTTGCTATGCAATTTGTATTTTTGGAGGTAGCCTGGAGAGGAGATAATGAATATAAGAAAACTTAAGAGAACAACTGAAGCCCTGTGGTGAGTAGATTCTGCTCTGTTGAGCCTGCCAAACCAAAAGATATACTTTTTATGTGCATAAAGTCAGTTATGGAAGAACCTAACTTAGAAGCCAAAAGCAAAATTACTTTATTCTGATGAAAGAGAAACCTTCACACTCAAACTGTTTCCCATTTTCGAGACAATTAGTACTGAACTCAGAAAGATAAAAGGGATATTTCATCGGAATGGAACACCTAAGAAAATTACATGTACCATTTTTAATTCAGCTCTTGGCAAGAGATATCTTGCTAACATAACTAGTTTTACATTGCAATATCAATATTGCAGTGTTCTCCAGATTTAACTCATTCACAACTGACCCACAATGAAGTACCAATATACAAAGCTTTTGGCTAAGTGCTTGCAGCTACTCCCTTAGCCACTAGCTCCTTCTCATTTCTTCACTGAGAACACTGCCTTCCAGGATACAGGACATTCAAACTCCAATTCTTCTCTATTTTTACAAAGTCGGGGAATTTCCTGAATAAAATGTAATGTCTGCAATGTAACAATGCTTACGAAAAGTGTTGTTTCACATTTACAGAGAGCCTGCAACTCTGAAAGATCCCAGAGCCTCATGAACTTTACATATCATATACTGAATATACCGAAGAAGAGAAAGTGAGCCTACCGCAGCAACACACACACACACACACACACAAAAAAAAATCAATCAACACAAAGGCTTGTAGTGACATATAATACTGCCAAAACCCATTTAAAAAATACTGCACAAGGCCCGTTCCAAATCACAAACTTTATTTTTCTTCAAGTTTTAGGTTAAAAGCTATCTCAAACATTTTAAGTTCCTGATATACGCCTTCTGAGCGTTTAAGCCATGAGAGTGCATTTGGGTCACGTTCTGAAGCTTTGGTATTAGATATATTGTTTAAACGAAAGCTGCAATTTAAGCAAAAATGATTGATGCCAGAAACATGAATTAAAGAAAAAAAGAAGTATCTCCAGTCCTTATTGGATGTGGCAATAATTACTACATGTAGAGCAGAAAATTAGTACATTTAAAACGTATATTTAATGTTGAAGTGGGAGTTTTATTTTATTGTTCTCCTTAGCAACCTAACGATCTAGCTCTTCAAGAACTAGCTGAGGGCTTGAACCTATCCTTACAGAAGCAAGATAAAATTTTCAGGCAGTTAAATAAGAACAGAGGCAGTTGCTAAATCCACCTAGATCTACATGCTAGATTTTGCTGGAATTCTCCTTGAAACACCATAGCTAATGGAGTAACATCCACAGGCAAGTCAAAGTTTTCCGTTGAATGGAAAACTGAAGGACTGGACTCAGCATGAACAAGGAGAAAACACCTCATATCAAACACCACCAAATATGTAAAACTAATGGTGGAATATGACCAAATGACAGAAAAAGGAAAAAAAAAATCTTGAAAAAAAGAAAAAAATTAAAATTTAGTTTCCTTTAGTATTTTAAAACATTAAATATTATACTTTTAACATCACTTTAGAAAAGCACAGATCAGCACAGTAGCTAGTATTAAATGGAGTCTACCCCCTATAAGGAAAAACAAGTTCTTAGCAACTTTTTTATTAAACTTCCAGCAACTAGAATCTCGACAGGTTGGTTTTGTTTGTTTGTTTTGGGGGGGGGGGGGGTTTGTGTGTGTGTCTTTGATAAAGGAAGTTCTAATAAAGTGAATTTGTTACATGTTCGCTGACAATTTTTCCCCTACCAGAAAGCAGAAAGCAGAGCTCTGAGAGGAAACAATGGGGAAGAACAGATTTACTCTGCTATCAGCAAATAAAGCTGCAGTGATATCAATAGAATGGTGAATTTGACTCATAACCCAGTATATTTTTACCTGCCTTTCCATCTGGTAAGAGGAATTATACCATTCTGTGGAGGGGAGTTATACAGAAGAGGACAGCTGGATATTTTAAAACCTTATTCTTATGTAAATCAGACTATCAATAAGTGCTTATTATTTATGCACAAATCCTTACATTATTAAATAGTTTTTTAAAGCTTGCATACAGTGAAGATTTTACCAAATAAACAGGGTGTATTTTTATAAATAAAATAGTATTTCTTTCACCTCTTCAGAAGAAATAACAGTATGACTAAGAAATGAATAGTCTGAATATTTATTAGAATTAAAATGAACAAAATATTACTTTTTCATTCCAGGATACCCTGGATCTATATATTTTATACTCTGAAATTTATCCTTCTTACAACTACATAAAATAGACAATGAAATACGATATTAAAAATAAGGATATTTTTTTCCCCCTGATATTTTATTTCCACCTAGCCGTTCTTCATTACAGAAGTCTTGAAGCCCAGTTTTTGCCCAGTTCTTACATGGTTTTTTGGTAGTTTTTGTTTGTTTGTTTGTTTGTTTTTGTTTTTATGCACCACAGCAGACATTCTCAACATTTTAATGTTTCCTAGTTAGGCAAAATAATTATTATTCTGATTTATGCCTGGGAACTTAGATACACTGAAACGATATCTAACCTGCCCATCATTCAAAGATACAGTTCCAATATCAACAGGACAGGTCCAATAGCCTAAAATCTGCCACAGCGGAAAGTTCTCAACAAGAGAGATTGATTTCCTTCCCCCAAAACTACAGCAATGGCTGTAACTGGGAAGTACTGTGCAATAAATGTTACAGTACATCCAGTAAAAACTGGCAATATGAAAAATTCACTATGAAACCCTATTTCCACCAAGCATTTGTAACCCTGTGACTTTTCCAGATGCTCATAATATGTCCAGATTTACACAGATTTAAAAGGGATGACAAAAGCTACAGACACATCTCCAGGTGAAGGCTGTCTCTTGGAAGAGCCCAGACATACTGAAACTTCTCAAAGAATAATTTAACTACTCAGTTAATTCTATAATTTTCATATTTTTCTTCCTTGCATCTAGTAAAAGTTCTCCCATTTAATATCAAAATTTGAACTATGAAACATGCCCTTAGCATATTCCTTACATATCCATAGGCCTATTCCTGAAAAGTTATCTGTGTATATAATCCTGCATAAACCTATGGAAATTTTAAAACCTCTGTAGACAAACTTCTATGAGGGAATGAAATGAGCAGGTAGCAAATCAAATATTACAGAAAACTAAATAAAATTACCTTAAAGTAATAGTTTTCAACTAAAAATATATTTTAAGTCAATATGATTTTCCTTTTATAATCAATGGCACATTCCATCATTAAAATTAAAGGAAAAAAAAATCTAAGTATTTTTATTTGTGTCTGGTTTTATTGTTTTACAGTCTAGCTACTTTGAATAATCAAACCATTCTAATCAGTTCCTCCTCATTAGGAAAGTATTACAGGTTTTTACCAGCTGAAACTACCTACTTAAAGGAAACAAAAATATTTCTTTTTGGAAAAAATGTTATCATGTGTCATTACAGAAATATTGTAAAATAGAATGTAAGTGTATGCTCAAAGCTGTTTTAAAACAATAATTTTGATTTTAAATGCCACTGTGCTTCATGTTATCCAACAGCACAATTCAGAAATTAATAAAACAGAGATGGGTATGCTAAAAAAAAAAAAGAGAAAAGAAAAAAATAAAGAAGATCCACAAATAAATAGCTGTTCTTAAGCTAGGGAGGGGAAGGGGAAAAAAAAAAAAAAGAAGTGTTGTAAAGTTTCCTTGATTTCCTAAAAACTCTGCCCCCAAGACAGGGTGTGTACTGCACATGACAAGCAGTTGTAAAAGCATCAGAGGGAAGGAGGAAGAGACGGAGGGAGGGAAGGAGAGAGATAACACACTTCCCTGCAGCTATGACTTCCTAATCAATAGGATTCTTGACAGGAATATAAATCTAACTTTCACACCGAACAGCTAGAGTTTGGAATTTTCACAGAAATCCTTATTTTAGAAATCACAGGGTTATAGGTTTGCTGCTGAGATTGCTCAACTGCCTATCTTACGAGTGGCAAAAACCAAATTTTTATCCAGAGCTATGAAGAACAGTATTCACACTTTGAATCAAGTTCCAGATGATTTATACAGAATATATTAAAGTAATAAACACAAGTAAAGCATTTAGCTGATTTAAAATAATCCTTATCTTCTAGATAATGACTGTATATGTATTTTGACATTATAATATGATCCCTTCAAAACAGGTTTTGAGTGTAAGGATAATTTTTACAGAGGAAATAGTTTTCTATTTTTTTAAACATAATACAGATCTGATCAAGTTCACACTCTTCATATGAAGTTTACAAATTAGATGGCAGTATGGGACTGGATTCGGTGATTCACGAGTGACCTATTTTTTATGGTCTTCATCTCTTGATGTTCTAAGTGAAATAATTAAAAAACAACATTTGACTGAAACTTCCATACACTAATGGTTCACTCTCCCAAACCAAGCATCAGAGTAAAATGACAAATCCTAAGCGTATCGTCTGATGACATGTACTAAAACTCTGAATCTGTGGTTATTGGCTTTTCTTAGGATATCCAGTACTAGAGACTAGAGTCTCTAGTACTGAAATTTTATCCTAGATAGTCTCCTAATACATTCAAAGTGTCTATAACTGGAACTGGTCTCTTTCTACATATGCTGTCATAAACTAGATAGTCTACATAGCCTTTTTTTAATTATTATTATTTTTTTAAAGAACAGAGTTAGGAAAGGACTTAAGAGCAGAAATTCAATTTTTATGCTAATATTTGTGCCTATGAACCCAGCAGATGTGAAGCTCACAATCTGAAATGTGATCACAGCCAAAACCAATTTGAAAATGGCAGCTCTGCAGAGTTTATTTCATCCAAAAGAAAGCATTTGGAATACCAAATGCTTTAACACCACAGCTAGCCCTGGATAAGCCTTTGGTCTGTGTAAAAACCTAGGAAGGGCAATGTATTACATGTGACTAAACCAGGGATTTTCAGTCTGAAATTGCAATTTTAAGTTTACTCTGGAAAAGTCAAAATTCAATCTCCGTTTCCTCCATTTTGTGGAATTGCTGTAACTCTTGACCAGGACAACCTGTTCTCTTCTAGTTCAGTAAATGGGATAAAAGAACCTTTTATGATAGACATAAACTCAGGACAGCAGACTGATACGGCTGTGCAGCAGAACCGACTGTATGAGACAAAAGTTCCAAATCAGAGCAGAGAAAATGATGAAATGGATACAAGACAAAGGGAAAGCAATAGCAAAACAGGTGTGTGAAATACAGACTGGGGAAAAGGTATCTAAAGTGTGCCTTAGGCTGAATGGTAGTTGGTAGAGCATTGGAGTAATGAGCAAAGAAACTGTTTCCTGTAGTTCGAGTGTTACGGTGTACAGAGGAGTAGATTCCCCCCTGCACCCCCACCTCCATTCTTTGTAAATAGGTAGAATGGCATCAACATATGTCCGTAGCACACTGGTAATCAAACCACTCCTTAACATCTAGAACTGATTGTTTGGACATAAAAAGAGGAAAAAATAACTTCTCGGTGAAGGCTTAATTCAGAGATTAAAGATATTATCACTCTTCAGTTTTAGTCATGATAAAAATTCATCTTTTAGTCCTAATCTTGGTTTCCCATCTCATCCTGAGAGTCTCCAATTAGCTAGACAAAAAGTCCCAGACGTACCACTGAAACAGCATATCTGCCAGCACAGCTCTTTCTCACGAATATACACATAGCCTCTGCATCAGATATTTTTGTTTCTTGACTATTTATCAAGCAAAGCATTAAGGGCAGGATTCAAGCCAGTTCATTAAGTGTATCAAAGATGAATCCACAAATCTAGTGAAAGAACAGGCCTTGTGGCAGGCAGAACATAACCTTCTGGTACCTCTCCCTGCTGGAGAGGAATAAACTGTATTTCTGCCTCTTCCCCAGTTCCAACCAACATCGCTAAGACAATTTTGGGGCCAGATACTATTTAAAATAACTATAATCATGAAAGGAATAAGGTTCCTATTGGATAATGCAATGTACAGGATAGAATGAACTGAAAGAAAGATCTTTAAATATAAGGCTCTTTATAGTTAACTTTAATGTGTTATTTCCTCTACTTGACAAATTCCTCCAGTAGTTCCTTGTTCCTTACCTTCTATTTGTTATGCTCTATCTTAAGTTGCAAGCTCTTCCTCTAAACAAACACAATAAGCTATTCCCATACAAAACAAGATGCACTAATTGTACTTTCCATGGCAGGTCTACACATTCCTCTGTTCTGTATTTAATGATATGGAAAAATATCTAAAAAACCATACACCTTAATATGTTTCCAAAACTCTAAAAATCTAATCACTATAGATTCTGATCAAGCTATGTGACAAATGCACTGAATTTAATTATCAATTTTGCAGATATATTTTACTTAGAATAATTTAAACAAAATCCTAAAAAATGAAGACAATTACAGACAATTCTCCAGTGACTTCGTTTTACAGAATATTTTTTAAATCTGTAGTGTCTGAAAAATATTACTAATATTTGTGATGTAATTCTTTAACAAAAGACTAAGTAACATTGAAATTTCCTAAGAAATGTTGGGAACACTAGGTTCATCACTAAACCATTGTCAGGTCAATCACTAAACCCAAAAACAAAAGCAAAACAAAACCAGGAAAAAAGCAATTGAACAGTAGGCATGAATTGCAATAACTTTGCGTTACATTTAATTGTACTCACAGTTGACACTGGTCTCCTTTGATTCCCTTAGTTGTGCAGAAACATTTTCCTGTTTGCATGTGACAAATATTTGCATGTCCACTGCATGTGCAAGCTATAAAATCAAAAAGGAAAAGTGAGTTTTCTTCACCCATATTTTACTTTATAACTTAAGGAATTTTCATGGATTTTAATACTTCATCATAAACACATTTCCTACAAGCTGTATTAAAAAAAAAGATATTACTACTTCATTTATAAGCTGTTTTGAAGAACATTTCACTAGCACATCATTTAGTTTATTTTCTGTAGAGTTAAGAACTATGCATGTGACATTAGGGGCTCTCCTATACACCTTAAATAATAGCAGTCTGAGAACAGCTATTAAAGTCTACCATTTCAATGCGCAATATAGAAAATTATTAACAATACATCTTTTCTATACAAGCTGAAATCCTGACCAATGGCAAAATTCCATTAGTTTCAAATCTCTAATTAAAGAAAGTATTATTGTAGATGTTTGATAAAATGTCTAATATAATTGGAACTCTTGCTTTTGACAAAAGCAAACAAAAAGAAAGCTTTGAAACCATTTGAACGAAGGCAGAGTTAGTACTACAATTATGGTCCACAACAGGAATATTCCAGAAGCAAAAAAACAGGCAACTTTAAGAGCTCCTGAAATTTGAACTGGTGGAGAATCATGGAAACATCACCATCACTCCACTCCTTTTTAAACTCAGTGGCTAAAGTAAATCTCTCACTGCTCACTGGCTGCCTCATTGATTCTCACCTCAAAACAAACCTTCATTTTGCCAGTTCTTGAGCTTTCTTTTTGCTTTTCCTTCCCATGTTTATATGAATGACTATCTTGTTTAGGCAGTCCTCCCTTCTTTTCTAACCAAGCGTACAAAATTTAATAACTTCCCTCTGGTAAATGTGTCAATAAGTTCCCACAACATACCGGAATAATTACTTGCTAATATTCACACTACATTTAAAGTCTTTCTTTAATACAAAGTAACTCTGAACCTACTTTGATGATCGTATTATGATTTCACTGAAGTTTTAATTACGACTAAGATAAAAGATTTAATATGTGGGCCCCTGCTTGGGAACAGATATGATACTAAGTGGTGACCTGTATATAATAAAAGTTTATTTTCCACTTTATAACCCTAATACTGAATTTCTATCAGAGGGATTGAGTTTTAATGTTCCTATTCTACTGATAAGGAATAACACACAATGAATACTTCTGTGACAGTGTCCCATACCACACACACTCTAACCTCTCTGCCCCAGCCTAAGATAAATAGGAAAAAGGTAATATAACAGCCAGTATAGAAACACAATTAAACATACGATATTATTGACAGAATATTTCAATGTCAGGAATGCTATGGTTTGTTCAGCCTTCAGAACTTGCTAAATAGCCAGCTGAAGCTGAAGGAGTGATTCTTACTAAAGAGGTACTAGAGATTCAAACTGTCTGGAAGAAACACATACCAGAAATTTCTATGCAGCTTATAGTAATGTGTGACATTTTTCTGTCTTTCATAATACGGCTTGTAACAACATTTCTGAAAAACACCTACAGTTACCACAGAGTGCTAAATTTTGTAATTTTGCTATGATCTTGACATTCTACAATAAATGTTCATTGAAGTGCTGCTACTATATAATCCGTTATGTTTTCCTAAATCCATTCCTGTTTTCCCCTCTACATTTACGGAATGATTATTTAGGCACTTCAAGCTGCAAAAAGCCTCTTCTCAAAGGTTAATTTTAATTGTGTAAATCTTTGCTATACTTTCAGTGAAAAACAAAGGCATATATTCTTAACAGCTTATTCTGCTTATGGTTAATTGCTCTTAACAGTGATGCACTATTACAAAACAGCACAAAAGTTAAAAAGGAGCTAAAAGGCTGAATTCCAAATCATATTCCAAAAGATGTCAATATATTGACAAATACAGAAGCTATTGCCAACCAATTGATTACTCCCATAGTTATTGCTCACTTCATAGGAAGTAGATCACAAATGTGAAAGTGGAACTTCCTTTACTTCAGTAGCTTTTATTTAGTAAAAGTATTTAAACACTAAGTTAATAAAAGCCTTTGGACACTATGCATCTTTAGCACCTTCTTGAAAAAAAGGGGTAAAATGGATTATACAATAAAAGTTACAGATGTAGCCATATGAGACTTTGTGGGAGGACAAAACCGTTTCCTTTGGCAGCTCAGACATGACTTGTATACCCAGTCCATGGAATTACTGATAAATCAAACTCTTCAGCACCATTTATCCCCAGGGACATCTAAATCAAATCAGCACCTATATAGCGGTCTTTAGTGTACTATGTGCTCACTCACACAGCAATCCACAGATGAACGCCTCTCCAGTCAGCCGGGTATCTCCTTCCATTTAAACTGCATCATGTTTTAGTCACTGCACTCTGGTTTTGGAGTTTCCTGGATTTATACTGGAGAACTGTTAAATAACATAAACATCTGATGGAATTTATTTTCCCATGGACTCATGTCTAAGTTTTGACCCGTGTGTATTCAAAGCACACACAAATAAAGGATACGTTCATAGTTTGGTCTCACCAAAAAATACCAACACGGCTGCTCTACCTCACCCGCGTTTTTGTGACACATGTGAAGCTTCTATCGTGCTAAGATCAGTATGTTTGGAAAAGGAGAAGAAAGGAGGAGTTCAGAAGACTCAGAACCTTGTCAATGAAAAAGCTAGTTCTGACAAGCCCAGCAGCTAATTTTCTTCTATTAAAAGATGAAGAAAAATTAGTCTCATTGATCAAGTTCCTAGTAATTTAACTGCTCTCTGGATAATACCTTGAAAAAGAACATCAGGAGCTAATCACTTTTACATTATTTTTAAAATCTCATCTGGACAAATTTTATTTAACAGCAGTGAATGCATATTTTAATTAATCTCAGGCTTGCAAGTCTGTGATGAAAAATGGATTCCTACCAATCTGTGGACCTCTATGTGGGGAGTAACTCAAAAAACATATAAGCCATCCCTGCTGTTATTGAAGCAAATGTGAATATATGTTATCAAGCAAATGTGAATATATGTTATCAAACAAATGTAAGAGCAGAAGCAGGATGATATTATACTACATTCAGTGGAAAAAAGCGTAGATGCCATTATCTTTATCACTGCAGGTTTTTTCCACTGGCCTACTTCCGAATAATACAAAAGAAATTACTAGCATTGAATATGAAGTATGTTTACTAATTAATAAACTGCAACCTAAAGCTACATTTGATTTCAAAGTAACAGAAGATTTACATACTTCCTTTACCTCAGTATTTCCATACTCCTCTTTCCATATTTTCTTTAATATTTTCTACTTGTTTTTCTCTGCTTAACCATTCTCAGTGAATGGTTTCTCTTCTGCTAGTACTGTAAGTCAACAGTTAAAACTATAGCCACAGCAATCCCTTTCACATTCTAATGCCAGTAGAAATATGCCAAATCTTGGAATCAGTTTTAAAAGCGTATTTTGTAACAATCATTCTCAGCTGGTAGAAGTCAGCACAAGAGTTGCAATTTATATTTTCCATATTTTTTTTGAGGTCCCACCCCTCTTCACACCCATGCATTTGTTTTCAAGGAATGAGGCTTAAGTTCCAGCAGCAGCATGGCAGGTAAAGCCTATGTTAAGTAACTTTTTTTTTTCTTCCAAAAAAGGACAGTTATCATCTTTAATATTGATCTAATGAAATGCTTAACATTATTTTTCTTTGTAAGAACTCCCTAAAGCTGAAGGAAATGGAAATAAGAGTTAAGAGTTAAAATGAAAGCTATACTTAATACTTCACATTTCAAATGCTTCTCTCCCCTCCTCCTCTCCCACCTCCTCCCCC